>NW_023998423.1:240203-280953 GCF_014805625.2 Glossina fuscipes
TATGTCTATTAGTGCGATAATCACCGGTGATGGAAATTCGAAATGAATGATAGATGAAAAAAAATAAAAATGACTTTAATTCTGATCGCTGATTGCTTGACGTTGTTTGAGGTTAACCGCTAACTTTAAACCATAGCCAAATTTTTATTAATATTTTCAAGGTGCTCCTTAGCCTTTATACGTAATGTGGCTATCGAGTTTGTACGTATGTCTGTCGTTTGTGGCTGCACTGTAACGCTGGAATTTGTAATGGTGTTGGTTGTTGTTGTGGTTGACACCGTTGCACCCATATTTAAAGGACTTTCTCGTCCTACATCTAATACTTCTATGGAGGTAGAGAGACTTTTGTCCGCATTAGAGTTTTCTGCATCTTCTGCGTTATTCGACTCGTTAAGGTGACTAATTGTCGATGAAATCATGGTAGCGCTGGAGGCGGAAAGATTTTGCGGTGACGGTGCTGAAGTTGATAAATTGGCCATAGGCGAATTGTTTTGATTGCTGTTGGGCGGTGTTAAGGGTGTATTCGAATTTGAAGAGCTGATTAAAGCGCTAGAACTCATTGGTGTGGTAGCCATTGTGGCTAAGTTTTGTGGTGACATACGCGATAAATGTGGCGACAAATGTGCTAATGAAACATGTGTATGACCGGGATGCGGAGGTCCCGAACCCAAAGGCGAAGGTGGCGGATGACCGGGTGGTGGTGGTGGTCCATGAGGGCCCATACTAGCCAATGTACTCATTGAAAGTCCAGTAGGGGCCAAACTTAGCGGTGGTGTTAGATAACTAGGGTAAACGGTCTGAGGGTGTGAAAGAAAACCTAAGAGAGTAGCTAAGAAAATAAATAAAATTTTTAAAATTTGCACTTTGTTATGAACACACCTGGTAAGGCTGAAAGCAATGGCGGTGACAGCCACGGATCTACGGACAGGCCCGCAGGCCCGCATCCTAAACGATGAGGCAGTTGCGTGAAGTGAGTTAAACCCAAACGCAGACTCTCCGATTTCTCTTGGCGTCGCCATTTTGCTCGACGATTTTGAAACCATACCTGGAAAATATAGGAAAGTTTACATCAAATTTCATTTTCTTTTCACGTATTAAAACTTTCAATTAAATTGCGGATGATAACGCCACTAATGTTATTATTTATGTTGTACAGTGACACATAGTTTTCATCATTTATTATTATTAGTCTGCATAACCTGAAGCAGTAATTAGTTTAACGAACGAAAAAATTAATTAAACTTGGAGCAAAAACAACAACATCAGCATTGACAGTTTAAAATTCTGCAATGCAATGTTTCAAAGGGACAGAATGGGGGGAGGGCGATACGAGATACGTAAACCGCAAGCAAATCAAACTTAAAGTCATTTAAGAAAAGGATAAAACAAAAAATAACCATTAAGTTAGTGTTTATAGTGCATAGCAGAGAGTAGCAACACACAATAACTGCATAAAAGAGAGAGAAAGAGAGAATAAAGAGAGAGACAGACAGAGAGAGAGAGAGAGAGAGAGAGCTAGAGAGATAGACAGGATAGAGAGACGAACACAAGAAAATTAAGTGAAATAAAACTCTGAAATATAATTACAGCTAAATGAATGGCTTTAATTACGACACTAAAACAACACACAAAGACTCAGCATTCAATTACGTGCATACAGCAACAAAATGGCGGCATCCAACAAACGCTTGCACTAACACTAAACGACATTAATCAAATAAATAACCAGCTTTATCTCTCTAACAAAAACTCATTAGTAGAAAACAGTTTAGACATGAGAATGAACCGTAAAGAGAGAGAGAGAGAGAGAGAGAGAGAGAAAGAGAAAGGCAGACACAGAGTGTAAGAGAGAGAGGGAAAAGTGAAGGAGAGGAAAACTAAATGACTGAATTGGTAAGCAAAGGGAATGATAAAATTCAATTAGTGTTCTTCAGGCTGTCTAATTAGAATTATCGTACACAACACTAACCCATGCAGCCATGCACACATATACATACTAACGCTTCTATCTCGTACTCCCCATAAACAAAAGATGATGATGGCGATGATAACTAAGCAGTTAGTGAAGCTTCATTACAAGAACTTAAAAAGATAAAAACGCGAGAAGTGGAATCGAGGGTGCGAATACCATATATCTATATGTATAACTGTGTATGTATACAACTGGCGAATGTTATAAACCTCGATATTAAATATATGACAGCCAGACTAAATGAGTTCATAATTGTGAGGTAATTCATTTTGTGAAATCCAATTTATTGAGTAAATGGTTTAAAGCAAAAAATGGAGGAGAAACAACAAGCTTCAAGTGGTTTACAGTAAAGTATGAGAGAAAAAAAATTATGCTATAGAAGTTAACGATGAGATAATTTATCTCTACATATTCATGTACGTATGTACGAATGCATCTCTCCCTGTCTCTGTTTGTCAATGTGGTTGTTCGTCTCATTTTGCTAGTAATTAAATACAATTTGCACAAATTAATTGCAAATGATTACATTTTGATGGAAATTTCTGGTTTTTATAGTTGTTGTTGCCCTTGTTTTGCGCATGTATTACAGAGGAATGAGTATATAATGAAAATAGTATGTGAGGAATATTGAGGTATATGGTACAACGATGTGAATTTAAGTAGTGAAGCCATAGGTGAAAATTGTGGTCGATTTTTGTCTAAAGGAACCTTCTCTGATCATTGCATTACGTTATTTTCAATTTTTAAAGCAAACGTCGAAAGATGTTTTTTCATCGATATTTTGATGAAAATTTTATACGATGGGAGTCATATATTGATGGAGATTGCCTTTGCTTTAATGTCACTATTTGGTAGGATAGGACATACAGACGGACACGACCTACCGCTAAATATCCCTTTCCACGTAGCAGAAATGCTTCTTTATTGAAAGGCTGTCCATCGAAGCTATTAAGCGAAATTCAAAACTTAACTATTATAAATTTTCCGCGAATGTCGGATTATGCATTAAGAGGGGAAACGATTGTAACAGACTAAAAAAGATGATGTTTGGACAGTTTCTTGGGATGGAAATAAAGAACCAAGTTTTGTTTTTTGTAAAACAGTGGCTTTTTCCCTTAAGCAAGGTAGCTCAGAGTATTCTTTTCACTATGCTATATTTACTTTTTCGCGAGTCGGGAGATTATATTGTCGCGTTGAAAACCCTGCTTGAGAATGTTAGCTTCTCCTTTTTCGGCTTAACAATGTTCAGAGATACCCAGCCCAGCATCGACATTCAAAACTCACCTATTACGACAATATTTGCTTCAATATTCCCTTCTGTCGGATTAGTAACGAAATCTTATAGAAAACTTTTTCATATTGAATTCAATTTTTCACTTTTTGAATATTCTTTACATTTGATTCGTGACTTGGTGATAGCTTACGAAAGGTGCCGCGGCACAATTTCAATCAAGCAATGTTTCAAACAATATAAAACAAAGTTAAGAGTTCCCGATTAAATGATAGGTATTCAAAACAAATGGTAGGAACTTCAAAACAAAGTAGAAAAACTCTTATAACTTAACTCTGGAAAGAGACGAATAAAAATTAAAAATATCTGTGAAATTTGCCATAATTTGCACGACCGTCTTTTAAATCAATTCCTTGACTTGTTTGTGATTTATGAAAATAAAATATAAGCATCATGTAAAAGCTCTCTTTGCACGGGAAGAAATTTGACGTGATATATCGATAAATGTGATTCAAATTTGTTCGATCAAGTTTATTGGTCAAATTTTTATTTCTATCCTCCTTTCATGCATTTTTTTGACTGAAATTGATTTGGGGGAGGATACAAAAAATGCTCCAATCTTGTCAAGACTTTGAACTTACTAAGCTAAAATATTAGTAGTTTAGAAATACACATGGAATGTTTTTGTGACATCAGTAGTTATTGAAATTAAGGCATCATATGGGAAGTGGTTGTAAAAATGTTTCCATTCGGATCATTGTCAATAGGGTGTATTCTTGGATCGAAGAAGGTAAGTGTACCAGACTGTGTCAATGCGAGGTGGCACACTTACCTACATAGATACGCATAAGATCGACAGACGGATAGGTGGAAAAAGAAACTAATTCTGTTAGGTGCACATAACAATACTTGATCAAATATCAGATAAACAGATGGATAGATAAGTTTTTAATTTCTGAGTAGATTGATATAATAAATTATGTGTCCGTCTTAAGTCTTTCGGGGCACAGCAATATACTTGCAACATACTATATTACTTATCTTAATATATCAATCAGCACAAGATGGTATAATCAAGATTTATAGCATAAAATATAATAAAATTTCATTTCTATTTGTGTTTTCGAATTTTCTGAAATATTTTCCTTCAAAAATTTTACTGAAAATACGTTAAAGTTTCCACCACTCCAAGAAATACTGACAATATTAATTAAATATTTATCGTTGTTGTTGTTGTTGTTTTAGCTACCATTGCATGCTAAAAAGAGAGAAGAGAGCATCTCTTCATTTTAATTAAATCATCAAAAATCAATTTTGTTATTTCCATTGAGATGGCGCGTCATAAAAACGTTTAAACCCCATAAACCACACAAAGTGCACACAGACGTATATACGCACAGTTTAATAAATAATAAACGACCTGCGTTTACTCATATATAACGTTTTAATAGAAAACGCCCACTGAATTGTTTCATTCCACTCAGCTGCCATCACCATATTTAACTATGCAGAGCTGAGCATTCAATTAAGCTCTTTTAGCTTTGATCGTTAGTTGAGGCACAAAAACAGAAAAAAATATACGAAAAAAAAAAAGGAAGGAACTCAACAAACAAAACCTTATCTTATCCCATTCTTTTGGCCTCCCTCAGTGGTCTTCATTATGGCAATAATATTCTGCCGTCTTCTATTCAAGTGTCATCAACCACTTTTCAGGTTTAATCTCTTCCATAAACTTTAGCGGGTTGCTTGAGATGGTGGAAAGAAGTCATAAGCATACACACATACGCACACCCACATACAACCAAATTGCTCTTAGGAAAACAAGTAATGATTTGTACAAAATTTCAAGGCTCGCACACAGTGTGCAAGAAAAGTTGAAAGGATGTTTTGTGAAAGGCGATGGAAGGAGAAGTGGATAGAAGTTGCTGTGGGTTGTGCTGTTATTGTCTTATGCTGTTAACTTTTACTCTCTCCTATTGTTGTATCACAATCCAAAGATGGTAGAGTTTTTTATTGAAAAACTTTGTATTGCCTACAAACAGTCGGTCTGTCAGGCAGATAGGAATACGCAAGCAAATCAGCTCAACACCCACTTTAAAGAACACAATTTTGCTCGCACGAATACATTTATAAGCCTACGCTTTACGTACACCGATGCTATTAACTACGCACGCTCACTTTATTTTTTTTTTTATATAGACGCACACCTTACCGGGCTTACAAGCTCAGCAACTAATAGTCGATTGTTTATTAACTCAAGAGTAAGCAGAAGCAACAGAAAAGCTTATGAAAAAAGAAAAAATAGAACATGGCACCAAATTGCTTTTGAGAATGTTTCTGACAGTTTGCAAATTGGAAAATTGACTTTTAACTTGAAAGCACACACAAGCATGCACACATCGCAGTGTGTATATGTAAACATAGAACACATAGCGTACATTATACTAATCTCCGAGAAAAGAATTCATTTTTGTTTAGAAACTAACACAAAGATAAACTGTGTACATAGCATATACTTATAAGTTTTTTTTTATTGTTTATACGTTTATAGATGTATATGTTTTCAAACATAAAATATTCCTTTTTTGCCCAAAGTTTTCTTAATTTCATACCAAAAACATCGTTGTGTTTGGCGAACAAAGTGTTTCACGTATTAGGGTCAATGTGAAATTTTTGTTTTTCTTTTCTTTGCCTATGAAAATGGGTCGTACTTTAGAATATTGCGACTAGTAAAGCAATATGGGAATCTTTGGCTAAAGATAAACTTTTAATATAAATTCAAATTTACTTTAATTTATGCAAACAATTATTCATTGATTTAAGCAACTTTTAATGTTCAATATTATTATTTTTCTATTGGAATAAAATTTCAAAACACATAATTTCGTGTGGCGAATAAAAGTTTATAAAATCACACATATAAAATCTTCCAATTTGTTTTGTTTTACCTTACATAATTTGTGGTATTAAGGCATTGTAAGTGGGTGCGGATGTATGTCACGCCCGGAAGGACTTCACATGGACCCACCATACCGATCCATTCAGGATTACTTCCCGAATCGTTCTAAGCATGCCTGTCCATACGCCTGCCGCTCGTCTTGTATTCTTAGGTTCAACCTGCAGGTCGCTAGTTTTAAGATATTTGCGTGAAATCTGATACACCGTCGTGTTTCAGCCCAAAGACGAACGAAAAAAATGTTTCCAATTGGTTCACTTTTGCATCCACTTCCAATATAACGCACTATTTTTGTTTATTTTCTTTCTGTTTTATTTGTTTGCTCACATACAAAATGCAACAATTTGCTAATTGCTGCAAAGCCTCGCAATCGTTGAGCAGCTTTTGGCCACGGTGGCTTTATTGGTCTCAAATTTCTTCTTTTTAGAAAATTCCAAGCATTTCTTAGGCCAGAAAAAATTAATTTCTTGAAATATTTTCAGTGGCCTCACCTGATAAATGATGAGGGCAAGCATAGTTAAAATGAGCCAAATCACGGAGTTAGTCACGTGTGAAAGACTTAGCTATAGCTGTCTTCTGAATATGAAAGTTAAATTTTTCATATATAACCAGTGGTCAGTAAAGCTCTTCCAAGACATTTCAAGACTTACTCGATTCAATAAAATATCTGTTGCCGATTTGATGATTAACAGAAGAAAAAGGAGAGATTTCAAGATCTGTGAAAAGCACTGGCTTTTCGTTTTAGCGTTTTTTTTTTGTCTCACATGTATATTCTTAATTTAAAGTGAAGCAGCTTTTGTGGTGTAATTGCCGATAAATGAAAAAGTAAAGTCAATTTTAAAAATGAGAGCTGCGTCAGATTTAAATAGAAGCACACAGCATGCGATTACCATTACATAGTTGCATCGAAAAATCATTTACCATTCAATGAAGAACATACGAAAAAAAGCGAGTATTCACAATATCGAATTTTTAGATTCAAGATGTTGTTCCATATTTTTTTATTTCAAGCTTAAATGAAAAGTTAAAGGAAATTGTACACACATTTGTTATTGCCAAAGGCACCAATTTGAAAGAAACTTTAACTGGGTACGTTTTTCCTGACTTTGATGTTAAAGAGCATCTCCATCTGCATGATGTAGTACGCACTCCTCACATTGCAGGAGAAGTAGGAACACGTTAATTAATATCAAGCAGCGTAAGGGATCTGGGATCTGTTTTTTTGGCGCTATTGACAGCGGGCAGATGGACTGACGCGCTCAGAGTTATGCAGAATAAGAGATCTAAGATCTAAGACTTTGAAAGCGATTCTGAACCAATCGGCATAACAAAAGATGCGTCTAAATCATGTCCTCCTGGATGTCGCGTACATCTGCGCAAAGTTGATGTGCCCTTGCACCACCACCTGTGGGTATAAAAATTTAACTTGCCGTACAATTTTGTTTGAGCTTGCGCTGGAAAGGGGATACTTGGTAGAGACTGTTTTAAAGAACGTTATTCTGAGACATCAGACCCATTTTCGTCTCTTCCTAATTGTTTGAGCAATTTTCCCAACCGAAATGAAAAACAGTTTGATGCGATTTTTAGGCTAGTGAGATAATTGTTGCTCTAAACGGCTAGATTGTAGATATTGAATGGAGAGCAAATGCGGTTAGCGTAGACAGTAACTAGATTGTTTTACTGCTTGAGTTTTGGCCTATGGATTTCTTTGATGTTATAGATACGAACGAAACTTTTTTTAAGTAGAACGTTGCCACCTACATTACAGTTCATATAACATTAGTTCTATTGGATGATTTGTTTGTTTCAACTTCAGTAACTTACCCCGTAGTTAAGGAATATGCTTTGTGCCTAAAAACAAATGACAATGGTACGGAAAGATAATATATGTGATTGGAAACCCACACTTGTTGAAAAGAGAAAATAATATTGGCGCAGTGCAAATGAATATGAGTAAACATTTTACCTATCTCTGTATAATATGTTTGGAGGCAATTTAAACTTTTGTCGCTTAAAATTCATGCTAAGATTTGCGTAAAGCGGTTGCTTTAAATGAGATGATTCAGCGCTTCGTGCCAACCGTAAGCGTACCATATAGAAAAAGACTTAAAAATTCTGCTGTCGTATGATGCGAACCGGCCACCAATATGACTCCGTACAGTAGATGGGCTTAGTTTGGTTTTTATTTCCAAACAATACACTTATCATCAGTGCCTAATAACTGAAAGTTGCGCAAAAAGATATTCAAATGAACATAAGCTATATTTCCAAGAAAACAATGTCAACCTGATTTCAGAAAATTTTGATAAGAAATTAAATAAACGTAACCAAGCCTTCTTCTTCTTCTTCTTTGGGTTTTTTGTTCACTTTGCTTTATTCACTTTTAATAAAAATAAATATAGAAAAATCGACAGCTATCGATTTAAAAATATGTTCAACCCATTCCGAGATTACTTTTATGATATTACACTCTTCGTCATGTTTGTTTAATTTTGCATTCGCAATCCGTCTCGCTTAACGGTGATAAAGTGTTTTAATCATTTACTTTAGTTTTATTTACACAATGAAACCATCGCCATGAAGAAAAAATTATTGCAATTGAATATTCCGGGAAATTATTATATTTGTTTTTCTTTTCTTGGTAAATTGCTTTTACAATTAGATTGTGAGCATCGAAAATTCAATGACTGTTAAATGCAACCTCGTCGCCCAATAATAATCATCCCTTAGATGTGTTATTACGTATAAAAGAAGTCGAATGAGAAAATTGCATGCGCCATAATTTAGAACTTGAATAACCACCGCCTACATAATTAAAAGTGTAGCATACGTGGCCACACATCTACTAGATGTACTAAATTCATTAGTAGATAAGGAAAGCACACACGCCAAAATCTTTGCAAACATTTTACTCATTTTTTTAGTTATTGCAACAGTTTTAAAGCCACTTAGCCCTTAACAATTGACTTCACCAAGTCCTTTTTCTTATTGGCGTACAAAGCGCTCTTACTCACTATTGTTCCGGGGAATTCCACATTGATCTTTTGTTAAGATTCGTCAAGCTGCTAAAATTGCCTTAAAAAGCATACGCTTCCTCTATTTCGATTTTAAAATTAAGCAGAAATCAGAGACATCGAAATCATCCATGGAAGAAAACCAATAATTTCCGTTAGATTTCGTTAGCAATAAAAAGGGTAACTCTACCGCCACCGCCTTTTTTCGACATTGGTAGCTTCGTTGTAAAAAACGAATTATTATGTTTACTACTCAAAATATTGTTTATCACTACTCATTACTTTTAACGTCCTTTAGGCAAAATACGAACTCTGAAAGCACCCGTAACACATAAAACCCATCTATGGATAGCGGTGTAAGAATGGACGTTCAGCTTGAAAGAATAATAAAGCATCTATTGAAACTTGTGGTAACCGAAAAGGCTAATACCTGCTGGAAGGATAGCGCATCCCAGGGAGGTGCTCCTAAGGTTTCTAAAGCGATTTTTACCATATAGAGGAAATTTCTTAATGCTGAAAGCTCACGAAATCATAACTTTTAGCATATAGGCCCATGTCACAATTGCATCAATTTTTATTTGTATTGCTTGGTGTTGGTTTCATTCGCACCACTTGTTTAGATGTTAATGGTTCTGTATCAAGGTTGTTTAGGTATAATCACGCATCTGCTGTTCATTATCTATAAGAACTTGGCGTCACTACTTTTCGGATTAAGCCAGAAACGTGAAGTTTCTCAGAAATGTGGTTTTTTTTTTTTGACAACAGAACTGCACTAATTTAAAGTTCAAAAAAACTATTTACTTTATGCAGTTGCTTATAGATGATGGAAATTTATTCAGCACTCTGCAGCACTACTTACAAACTCTCTTAGAAAACGGTTAACGCATGAAATTAGATAGTTACTTAGTATTTGGATGATGATGTGGTTGCGATATGTGTTATTTCCTTTCATATTAGTCTACTTACTTTCTGGGTTTCAGTTCCGTTACTATTCTATTGTAAATTTTATTTTCCTTTCTTTTCCTTTAGATTGCTTAAGATCATTTTATATTATTTTACTTTATTATTGCATCTACGATAGACATGGTAATCTATATATATTGGCCTTAAAGATTTCAAGGTTACATAAGCGGCAATAATTAAATAAGTAAATAAACAAAGCGAAACTGCTCACAATACGTGTAAATCTGGTCGTGATCGGCCGATTGCCATATCTGTAATTAAAAATAATTTTTATATCTTACGTTCCTTGTGTTACAAGGATATAATAAGCTTGTATGCATGTATTCAAAACGCAGAACGACACTTGGTAATCCTGTCGGTCCGTCTGTTTGTCTTTTCTTCATCTGGTCAACCTATAAACCGCAATTCTGAAGATATTTAGATGAAATTTGGTACACTCAAGTGTATTCAAGTACACCCAAAGACGAACGACACTTGGTAATCCTATCGGTCCGTCTGTTTGCCTTTTCTTCATCTGGTCAACCTACAAACCACAATTCTGAAGATATTTAGATGAAATTTGGTACACTCAAGTGTACTCAAGTACACCCAAAGACGAACGGTTTCGTAAAAGATTCGGATTGAAGAACTTTTTCGATCACTTCCCCTGTAACGCCTTATTTTGAAAGGTCGTAGGGTGAGCCGTAGCCCGCTATAGTGTACCCACTTGCTTCTTTCCATGTCTTTATAAACAAATTATTTTAAAATGTTTTTCGTTTTTTGCTCTAAATCATTGGCTTTCTCGTCAAACAATCGTAAAATATTTGAAAAAAAATCATTTAACCGTTTAACATATACATTTGACCCTAGAGGGTAATAGAACGCGTACAACGTAATGTTTACATTTTGGCTTATTTGTATTTACTGTTGTTGTCTCTGCTGTTGTTGTTGGTGCTCTTTTCTACTCTTAAAATAAATAATAAAAGAACTTTGAACAGAGAGGAAGAAACAAAAATTACAGTTTAACTGCTTATTAAATCGGCATAAACAACAAAAGCAGATGAACGCAAGTACATAAACACACAAGTACATGTACATGCTCTCTTAGACGGAGTTAAATAAAGCAACCACCGGTACCCAAGACGTCAAAAGATATCGTCCATTCCCATTGTACGCTTGACTGTGTCAGTATATTAAAAGACCCGGTTTAACAGCTAATTAAATACATGATGACACGTGACTGAAAGAGTAAACATTGCCGGCGAACAATAGCAGCATAACGGAGATTTGTTTTGTCATTTCTCCCTCATAAGAAATTTTCTGTTACTGTCAATGGGAAAATTTTACCAGCAAGAAATGTTTAACTTTACGAAATGTCAACTCTTCACATTGTAACCGTAAGCAAAAGTGTGTGCAATGTTTTGTCACATGTTCAGTGTTGCATTACATAGTTATTTGTTATGTAACAAAAACTATTATTACAAACACCAAACGCGATTGACAGTTTGCGAATTTTGAAAATGTTAAATTTCTACATGAAGAAATATGCAGATTAACAAAAGAAAATAGAAAAATATGCAGACTACAGTTTTACGTAATCCGAGAGATAGATCGTAGAGAATAAGCGCAGAGCTTCTTAAGATGTTTTCAAGACACTTGTAAGTATGATAGTGTCGGCTACTATTGAGTGGCTTAATTGAGCAGAATAAGAAGAACAATTCCGCAGAGCA
Source organism: Glossina fuscipes (assembly GCF_014805625.2). Taxonomy (NCBI): domain Eukaryota; kingdom Metazoa; phylum Arthropoda; class Insecta; order Diptera; family Glossinidae; genus Glossina; species Glossina fuscipes. Next base: position 252,049 of record NW_023998423.1, read on the forward strand.
AAGAATTTGCCGGCACAATAAGAGTCGTTATGTATATCGGAGGTAGACTGAAGGTTAATAATAGCGGCTAATCCGTGTCTATTTCTTTTGTAGTACTTTCAAGTTTGGAAAGGCAAAGCCGACGCAAGGCTGGAACTTTGTAAGCATAGGGACAATTTCTGGAAATCCCCCATTACAGACTAAATGATATGTGCTTCTCATACATATTTTCGAATTTTTTTAATAGAAAAGTTATTAGCTTCCATACGTAGACTAATTATAACGTCACCGGGTCATTGGGTACGATTCCATCTTCATTCCAGTAAAAAGGTGCCATTTAGTCACGCTTACAGCTGCCGTTCAAAAATTGAATGCGGAGTCTCATGTCCTTAAGAAATCAAAATTCCATTGGCAGTTAGGGGATTGTGAAATAGAGCACCATGTTCGGCACTATTTTCTTCCAAAAGCATGTGAGTGCACTTAGCATGTTCTTTGCTACATACGTGTACCGTTTTCAATAGACGCCAAGGTCAATCTTTAAACTAAGATATTAGAACGTTAAAATTAACCATTATCTCTATTTTATACGTTGTAAGTGTTAAGTTAGATATTTCAATTATTATACGAAAATAAAAGTGGAAAAATGATGAGAGTTTTCCGAAGCTACAATATATACCTGTAAGGTAAAACAAAGGTTTCTATTTACAGCTATTATATTCATTGCGCATATTATTTTTATTACATATATTTCTTTTCTTTATTAAATGGAGCGTTTGCATTTTACTGTTTCCCCACAAATAGTACGCACAGCTGTGAAATTATATTCTTTTTTCGCTTTTTATTCAATCTATGTAAACAAATATACTACCTGAAATGTTGGGCTGTCGCGGAACCCCGAGTGACGGCGAATTGTCTTCTAACATAAGCGCATTAGTTTTATGGTTCCTTATCTCTACTCTTGCAGACACAGGTAGCGATAATTTGCAAGTTCTAATCGGAGGCTAATTACGCCGATAAAACAGTATTTGAGAAGAAGAATCGGTTTATTTTCTTTTTCTCAGGACTGATAGACGTGTTCCGCATTAGGTTTATTGTTCAGTTTGTATTCTCGCAAGTGTCCATTAAAAGATTAAAGAATTTTTGCTAAACAAATAAATAATTACTCGTGTTCGCTGTATTTATCAGCCCACATTTTAATCAAACTATTTGTTGTCAGAATCTCTAAAGGAACGAAAAGCTGAGAAATATCTGAAACTTCATATATTCGACTTATTTTCACCGATCATATTTTAAAATTTTGTCTAGGAAAAATTAATTTTAGCTCAAAAATTGCGATCATTTCAAAAAAGTATGTTTTCCGTTGAAAAGCTTTTAAATTGTTGTTTGTATGCACTTGGCATGAAAATCGTGTCCGCCGAAAGCTTATCCTTTTAAAATAGACTCTGTTGCCTCTGATTCGTTCTTAGCCGCTTGTTCCATTTTCGTGAGCGCCAATTTGCTTACGGATAAAGGATCTTTTATAAAGTTTGGAAGCCAAGGCAATTTTGATTGCTGTATGCTTAAACTGGTTCAGGAATTGGTGCAGAAAATTATTCTGAAACGAATGCTATAATAATAGATGGAGAGATCTATCTCTACAATATATCCTTACCATATATGATAAGGTAAAAAAATAATAAATAAACTTGACTACTGCATAACACTACTCTATTAAATCCGTGTCATACGAGTCACTTAAATTATAGAAACACTGGACCGCTTACAGCCCACTGCGGCTACTTTATTAGTTTTACTTAAAATTTATTTAATACGGGACCTAAGGCTCCAAATGACAACACTTTTTATGGCCACTGAATAAAAAGGAAAAGGGAAATGCATAATAATTTATCAGACTTCTCAAGCCCCTTTTACCGCATTACACGAAGGCGATCGCAGTTTTTTCGCCTTCTTATAATATTTCGTCTTGTAGCGATATTTGTTAAACGAGGAATTCACTGCTTATATAAAAATCGATAAGGATGAGGGATGTTGACCTAAGATTCTCGGTTTATATGCGCCATAGATCTTATGTGGTAACACAAGAATCTGCTATTCTTTTTAGGTTTGTATTGATTCTGTTTTACCTCTTTAAACGCATTTTCTGAAAGTCTTTTTGCCAAGTTTCGGATTCCAATTTCATTTCCTAATTGTTATGAAAGTTCCAATACCATAGGGCAGATGGTCCTCCTCCGTTAGGACATGTACTTTATGAAACTATCGGCCAAATTTTGGCATTCAATATCATTTTCTCATTATCGTGAGAGTTTCTGTGTCATAGAACAGATGGACATACATCATCTAGGACATGTCCTTTATGAACTTTACGCATTTCTTTCTGAGTTTTACAAAACAATACTCAATAATCTGATAGATCTCAACAAACCCGCTCTAAATAAATAAAATAAAATCTCTTATTTGTTAATTAATTGTTTTATAATTATTTAATTGTTCATAAAGTTTTTTTCTTTGCTGAGCTAATTTGTGAAGTATTATTAGTTATGGAGGGGATGTTTTTCTTAATAAAAATAGGGGGTGTAGAACAATTAACACATGATTTGATGTGTCTAAAGTAATAGGACGTCGAAGGCTATTCGACTCATAGGTTTACTATAAAGGGATTTATGAAAGAAAGGAGCCACAAAACAAAACCTGCATATTATGCACAACGGTTTTTATGTATAGTTATTGTTGTTTTTATTATTATTGAAAGGTAAAGTTGCCAGGGTAATTATTATAAAGTTTATGTGGTTTATGTGACGGCGTTTGTAAAAAAAAAGGAAAAATTCTTGCTGTAGGAAACATCTGCTTGTAAATTCCATATATGCGGCTAATAATAATTTATGGAAAAGAAAAACAATAAAAGTAATGATGTTAAGGTTAAATATCGAGCACATAACAGACAAGTGAAATATTATAAGTTAAGGGATATACTCTTTGGTAACATAGGACTGACATTTATGAGAGATTAAAAATTAGTTCAAACATTTAGGTGAAATAAAAAAAAAATTTTTTTTGGTTTTTGTTTTTTTAAATGTAAAGGAAATTTAGCATTGAACGATTGATACACATATGTGATGAAACAACGTTTAAAAAAACTTGTTTAAAAAAAATCCTAATATCCCTTCGAAATCCTTATCACGTGTCAAGACTCAATTCCACTTAACTTCATTAACCTGCATACATGTAGAAGCGAATATGAGCGTTGCCGCCCTTTTGCTAGAGTTCCTTTTTTTTGCTCAAATCTTAAATCCTTAAAAAAAGAGCAAAAACAATTTTAATAATATTTTTTCATTTTACGTATTTACTCAGATCCTCCCTCACACATGTGAACACGTTTTCTTACTTATATTACTTTGTAAAAGCTTTTCCAAGATATTCCATTCTATCATATTTAACCGCAATGCATCCCTTGACTTGAAAAAGTACCGCTGAAATAGTATATTAAACAAAAGCCTCCCCATGCATACCAGACGCTTAATTCACTGTGTAATTGGATGCTATTATGTTTTGCCGCCAACTTTTAAATGATTGTCAGTTTATTGTTTGGCGCAAAGCAATCTTTAACTAAGAATTAAAACATGTCATGAGGAACGATTTGCCGCTAATGATTGAAGTGTACACATAGACAATATTTTTTTTGTTCTATGCTTTTTTCGTTTTGCCAGCATAAAGTGCGTTTTAATTAATAAAGACATTCGGCAGTTAAAAGAACTTTAAAATAGAAAGGTTTAACAGACAAAGGAGCGGCAAACAGCCTACCGCTCTTAAACGGCATATAACCATTTATTTGGAATTTGAAGAGGTTGTCTAGTCTCTAGACCCCAATCAGTAGACTAAGGTTTAAAAAAAAAATATCAGCTGTATTTGTTGTCAGACTTAAGTTAAAAAATATATTTTAATTGTTTTTAGAAGGGAAACTTAATTGAATTGACCATGTGGACATACAAGGACCAGCAGTGGCCCGCAGCTTCTAGAATGCGTTTTCTTTAATAAATACCTTCGATAGTCAAAAGAAGCCTAAAGTGAAAGAGTTAAGAGTCCATACTACCATAATACCAATGGATTCAGTCAAACTTCTCATCATATTTTCAAATAATATTAAGAAAATTTGGAGATCCTTTTGTTAAAGGATTAGACCATGCCTCACTAAAGTTATGCGTACAATTGTTAGGTCAAACAGGTCATCGACAATTAGGATACAATTAAATGTAGACCATCAAGTATATTAAGTTGAGTCTCAAAACGCAAGCATCTTGGAAAATTACACGGTACTTTAGTTAGCAGTTTCTAAAATAGTTTTGTATTTGAAAGAAGCGAAAGCGTTGTCTTGAAATTCGGTAACGAAGCGATTTACATACTGTGGGGATCAGGCAAATTTCAATTTTGCGTCCTTTTTGTTTGATTTGGTTTGTTCCCTAATAAAAAAGACTGCCTGTTATATGAAATAAAGTAAAGAATTTAGAAGTTAGCGGTTTTTCGTTGTTTTGTGTTTATTTTAATTTTTTTATTTTATTTTGTTTTTAATGCAATTCAACAAAATGCGTTTATCAAGGCATGGGAATTACGAAGCAACAGAATTTTTTTTTAAATTTGAAGCAAGACTAAAAATTACACCTTATATTCATATAAAAGGCATACTTTTCCTGAAAGCCGTTATATTAGAAGATGTTCAAAATCTCAGCTGACGTGATCCAAACTTACTTATTAAAGATTTGATTATTTTTTACCTATTTCTGTCACAGAAACCTACTAATTATTGGAATCATGTAAGGTCTTACTATATACAATAGCGTCAAAAGAAAAGACGTATATGGTCAAAAGTTTCTATGGTTAATTTTTATGACAAATTACTATTCTGGAGAGACTTTCCTTTTAAAATATTAAAAATTAGACTATTTGATATAGAGAGAACTGTTATATGCGGTGATATTCAAAAAGTAGATTTACGTGATCCAAGTTCGATAAGGCTAATTTTGGAACCAACCACTATACGCTATATTTTAATAAAATGTTGGAAATGTGATCTTTTTACAATATGGAGATTCAGTTTTGGTAGTAAAAGTTACATAAGAAGCGGGTTAAAAAATTGCCCTATCTGAACCAAATGTTTCACATTAGTTTAGAATTTCGAAATGCTATTTTTTGGTATTTTTCTTCCGACCACAAACAATCTAGGGTATACTGAAATTGAAAAAAATGTAAGTTGCGATAAGGTGCGATAATAACAGTAGCAAGGGGAAAAACATACGGAGTTTCTCCAGATGTATAGTAAAAGGTGTTATGTAAGGAGCTAACGAAACAACAATATCTTTTTTGTCAAGCAAGTGCCGTTTGCTCTTGGTTCCAGTAATAATAATTTTGCTAAAATCTTCACATCTAGCTGTACTATGTTATGTTCGGTTTTCTTTGTCTATAGAACATGGGACTTTTTGCTATTCTTCTACGACAACTAATTTATATTACTTTAACATATAATTTTTTATATTATTTTATTATATAAATTTTAATAATAATACGGTAAGATTTCTTTTTTGGAAAAGATCAGACTTCTTAAACGGATTTGAGTTAAACCTTCTCCTTTTTTTACATTTTGTTAGTAACACCATTTGTAAGTGTTTCAAAATAGAATTTAAAAGCAAAAGCTTAATAAAATTTAAAGCTGTTTTAATGGAAAGGGAGCAAAGGGAGCGAGAAAATTCTTTGAGCAATGCATTTAATATGTTTCAGACGCATTAAAACCATTTGTTCCTATTATTGAAATTGTTTATTTTGACTATACTATAGTAGGTTGTTTAAGCTTAACTTTTCACAATGTATTTTTCACTTAGAGAGCAATAATAACAACTGCTTAAATCCTCTTAATGTGTCATAACTCAGGCCGGCTATGTGTAATTTATATGGATTTGTTTAAACAGATATTTCCCAAGCTGCAAAATGAGCTTTGCGTTGGTTTTTACGAAATTTCTTCCGCTGAAGAAGTGGCTTTCATAGGAAAAGCAAATACATTTCACACAGTTGAATGGTCGATGGTCTTCTCTTTTTATCGCGGTCTCTTGGTATACCTCAACGCGATCTTGGTGACTACACATTGGACTACTCCACAATGTCGCTTCGTTTTGATTTCTTTTTTTCATGTCTAAGAAATTATTAATACTTCGCCAACAGGTCCCCCCATCGGTGTAGCGGTGTACTTCAATATTTATTTGTTTTTCAAACACCTACATTTACAAAGAATTAACTAAGCCGAAACAATATCCTACGATTAATGGCCCTTGCTGCAGGTGTCGCATATATTTTCTTCTTAAATTCCGGATGGTGTAAAAGAAACTTGGAAGACATAACTGATATCTTAAAGATTCCAAAAGGCGACGTATTCACTATTTTGCATAAAACTTTGGACATAAGTAAACTGTTCTCGTCCGATTAAAATCAAATTGTATATTAAGAAAAACGTACTTATTGCTAGGACTTATTGATGGATCTATTACTTCAACCACTTAAGCAAGTGAGCCTTATCTATATTTTAAAGCGCCTTACCGTTGCGATCCAATTGTCAGAAATCATAGCTAAAATTCTCTCAATCAAAAGTCATCGAAGCTTTTCTAATCATAAAAATGCGAAAAGTTATTCAACCCAAATGGACGAAGAGATATCGTTAAATTGGCTAAGAATTTCGTGCTGTTATAAAGCAACGCATCAGCTTCTTATCCATCCGAAAATATCGACATAATAATTGTATCCGAAGCTTTTACTGGAGTTACAACTGCCTATCAAAGCTTTATTAATTTCCAAATATTTTGAATACAAAAAAATGCTTTGAAATTTTATATTTATGGTTTTGTACAATTACGATTTATACGTGAGTGCCGTTCTCTAGAATGTCTGACGCGCTTCAAAACCTTTCTTAGAGATATAAAACTTAAGAATTTTAAACCAATTCCTTTAGTTATTGTTTACATTACATAAAAGGTTTTTGTTGCTTTATGAAAATCAATATTCTTGTCGGCAGTTAAACTAATTAAATTGTTTTCATTCTTATACCTTACGTTCTTTCATTATACAGCGTGAATAGTAAAAGAGAAAAAAAAATGAGAAAACAATCAACGAATTAAAACAGGATGCCATCAGACATTGAATATTTTATATTAAATACAAAGCCATGAATAAAGGCGGAACTAAAAATTAACCTTCAAATTAAAGGAAAAAAAGCATTTTACGAATTCAAGCAACTGATAAAACAAAACAAAAACTTGTCATAATTTTATTATGAAGTCTTTTGTTTAAACTTGAAATTTGACAAAAATCCAAGGAATAACTCTACACTATGAAATAAAGAATTGCAACGAATTCGTCAAGGCAGCTACACAGCGCTTCATCCAAGGGCAGTGAAAATTTTTATAAAAATTATTACCTGAATGACTTTTTATAATAAAAGAAAGCGAATGAAAGAGAGAGAGAGAGAGAGAGAGAGAGAAAGAGAGAGAGAAAGAGAGAAGGAAAAAAATCATATTTCTTTCATATGTTATTCGTATTATATTTTGCCTGTGTCTCTCTGCATGTGCGTGTGTTTTTTTTTCTTTTAATGATCGTAGTGTAGTATTCGGGTATAAATTTAATTATAGCGACAGGCGGTAGGGTTACAACGCTCCCCACGGTTCTTCGTTCTTTTTCTTCTGTTCACTATTTGATCAGTAGGATTAATACATAATAATTTAGGCGCCGTATATCAATTTCCTCTTGTACTTGATCAAATAATAAGCTTTATTTTCATAAAAAAACAAATTTGCAAGAGTGCGAACATATTTTATTTTGTACTCCCTGTTGTGGCAATGTTATGTATGAAATTTTTTCATCACTTGTATAAAAAAGTAATTATAGTAGCAGTAGTAGTAGTAGTGGTTAAGCTCAGCTAATTTTTGAATAAATTAACCGTATGGGGTTTTTTCTTAAATGGAATTTTTTGATTCTGGGAATATGCTAGTCTGAAATGCGTCTCTAGTGTAAATCTGACATGTGAAGCTCTAATGTAGCAAAGTCTAAATGCGCTACTAACTCTCAGCTTTGTGTCAAGACTTTCAGATATTTCTTTAACAACTTACCCCTTTATATGCTATCACTTTCTTGTGTTTTTTACTTTATTGCTACGGTTATAGTATTACGGGCTCTACTACCTTAAGCATAAATTCTGTGCTTTGCTACTTATTCGTGTGAATGGTTTTCTTAATATTTTTTACTTTTTCACTTTCAAGGAATCTTTACAAGGTAGGCTCCTTTTTTTTACTAAAAATTCAGGGGATATTCCCTACTTGTATAACACAGTGATGATCGTAGAGAAGAGCGAAAGTCTGGAATGTGGATGAAGAGGTGGTGGCAGCAGTCTTGTGGGCGTATGCCCAATCGGCAAGTGTTATGCTGCTACAGGCTAAGCACTCACTAAGGCTACGAAAAACATAAAACGCAAACACTGTGTAGTTGCTTGCGATTCTGATCTAAACGGCTCAACGTGCAAACCACTTAAAGACTTTGCCTGAGAGCAATTTTCATTCACGAAGATGAAATATAAAGAAATATCAAAAAGAATGAGGAAAACTGCGACAAAAAAAGTTGGAATAAGTAAATGGGGATGTGTCGCTTGCTATGAAATAGTCTTAAATGCTGGGATCACACAGAAATAATATTTATGGGATTGGTCTTGACGTTGCGTTGTCATAAAGAAATTGCACTGCTTAATAACGCCCTAACAGTGGGATTGAATTGTTCTTACGGAACGTTGTATTCCAGTGAAAAATAGCAATTTGACATCCTAAACGAATGTAAAAGATGAAGATAGGATGGAAATATTTTTGTATCCTCTTCTGGTAAAGAAGATAATCACATTATCTTCTTCACATCTTATTTACCAGTGGAAGGGGTCTCATTAAAAAGCACAATTTTATGTGTCAAAACATTTTATTTCTAAGATTTACCACGCATTGGCCCACCGCTGCCGCTTTCCGTGTGAGGGTTTTCGTGAAAATAAGTTCTTATGTGACTACAGTGTTTAACTTTTTATATTTAGTGGTCCGGTATAGTGGCTTACATAGAGATTTTCTGCAGTATGCCTATGTTTATGACAGTTACCCGAAAAGTAAGTTTTTATATGCTAACAAGGTTTGCTTTTTAGTATTAAGTAAATAAACCTAGTGTGCTAAATTTGGATCATATCGGCATACTTTCGGTCTCGCCCCATATAAGGCTTGGAATTTTCCTGACAGTATGTCTTCACCTGACAATACGGTTTATCTTCTAATATTAAGTGGTGCTGTATATTGCCTCAATCTGCCTTTACTGCATTAAATTTGCATCGAACCGGTCTATGTTTATCACTGTTGCCTGTGTAAGAGTTCTCATGAAAAGTAGTTGTTTATTTTTTAATAGTAATTGTTTCATTTTTAGTATTTAGCGACCTAAATTGTTTCCGTGTACTGATATTATACAGGAACTTACTTTGCTAGATTTGAAACACGTCGATATGTTTCGCAAAGCCTCGCCTACATGAAGGTTCTCATTGAAAATAGCTTTTATGAAAGAAAATCCTCTAATTTGCGGTATTTTTTGACGTAATAAGATGCAGAATAATAGATTCTCTGACAAAAAATGTTTAAGTATACTAAGTGTGGAGAAATGGTAGTTCACGTGCTACGCCTTCTCCGCTATAGCACTTTTTCAAAAATCCGTTTATAGATGTTTTCATTATTATAACAAATTTTTAACTTTTATTAAATTTGTAACTTTGTGTTATAGTAGGTAAAGTGATGTAAGATATATTATGGTTGGCTTGTTCGGATATAACGTTTTAATAAAAATATCTCTAAGCTTATTGCTAAAAATTCAACAAAGAATATATGAGCATTAACTTTTTTCTTTCTGTAATGAGTAGCAGAGACACTTGGACTAATATTTTCTAAGAAGGAATTGTATGCATTTGAGCCAAAGTATGAAAGAATAAGGACTCTTAACCTGATTCAGCGTCGAGGTGTTAAGACAAAAGTTGAAATATCCTCTGGTCGCATCTATGTCTGATCAAGAATTAATTGTACGTCTTATCGTATGTATTAAGCAAGAAAATGATTTCTGATTGTCTTGATATGTCTTCCTTTGGGCCATAATACATGCTACATCGCTTTACAGTCTTTCATACAGCAGCTTTCCAAATAAGGCATGACAAGTGGTCGGAAAAGTAGTCCGATCCGAATTATTTTCAATAGCATTTGTTCTTGACGCAAAACTCGTCAGCGAACACAAGAAAACAAGACAGGCAGACGAACAGACGGACAGAGAAGATTAGTTTCTGAATCACTTTCTGAATCGATTGGTATAATAAAACATGGGTCTACCTCAACTCCTTCTGGTCATCGCAGAATCAACACAAGAAAACAAGACAGACTGATGAACAGACAAGCTTAGATCAATCATTTTCTGAATCGATCACTATAATAAAAGATGCGTCTATCTCAAGTTCTTCTGTTGCACGTCCGCGCAAATGTCGACATATCCTTGTACCATAAATGGTGTAGAATATAAAAAGTAAATGAATAATAAGATTATTAAAAAAACATTTAATGTTGGGTTTAGAGCAAAATGCACATTATTGCAACGATGTACTGTGCATAACACACTTATAGGACAAAGTTCGCTTTACTGACTGATGCTATCGGATGAGGGCTGGATAGGCGTTATTCTCTACTATCCTTGGCATCTGGAGGATATAATGAAGTCGAATGGATATCTCTTCAAATTAATCAAAACTTTATTATACTATTCCCTGCTTACTAAAACTCAGGTAATTTGTTGGTGCCACCCAAATAATTTTTCCTTCGTCACCAACATTAATCTTCAAATTATGCGCTAGATTATCATAATACTATCGCACTTGGAAAATTATATGTCACATAAAATGTAAAAACATTGTATGATAAGAAATCGTTGGCAAATGTTTTCATAGGTTTTGGAAAAAAACCCGGTGAGACTTGGAGCATATGTTATTCATTGTTTTAAGGGATTTGAATAGAATGCGAATAGAAATACACCCAGAGTAAAATATTATAATGACAATTATTTTTCATGGATTAAGCGATCGTAACCACAACATTAACCATGAAAATGTAAACAGAATAAAAAGCACCAAAAAAAAGATATAAAACATTTTCAGACACTTCAAGGGTTAAAAGAGCAATTGCTGGAATAGCTAGATGAAGAAGAAGAGAAAGAAAAAACCGTAGATTTTTTTTATACAAAGTGTGAATCTAGCGCCTGTTGAGAGAGTAGAATAAAATGGGGTTGATTGTCTATAGACAATGCTTTCATGCATTCAGCATATAAACAACTCTAATCATATGCTGGATTAAGCACAATCATCAAAGAAAATTTACCAACAAATTCACTTATAGAAGAACTAATGTGTTACAGAAATAATAATGAAGATAATATTGTGGATTTGTATGTATGTAAGTTTTGGTAAAAGGGTTAATTAAAATGTAATTTAGTGGAAAATTCAAGAAAATTAAATAAAAGAAAGATGAGAAGAGACAGCCACAAAAAATAAAAGAAAAAAGAGAACAGCAACGTATGCTAGTCTACTTGATTAACCAGAACGAATTCTGATTGATTTACGGTTAATGAAAAAGAAACGGCAAGTAAAGGAAAAATTTGAAGTATTTTATACATATGCGCTCTTTCCTGCTCTACCTCCCTGCCACAAAGTGTATGTGCAATATTGGCAGTTTTTGCATGCCATTTGGTCTTGAAAATAAGTCAAATCGGTCGAGAGATACGCCTACCGTGCCATGCAAAGTGAGAACACCCCACTTTTTCCAAAAGAATATAAAATTAATGTTTTTGCCTATTACTCATAAACTACAACGCATAAATTTACAAAAATTCGATGAGCATTTTTATAGTGTGTCATAATTTCATTTTTTTTCAAAACTTTTATGAAGCACAAAAGCAAGCATAAAAAAAAATATATATATAAATCTTTTGCCATCTTCAAATTCGGAATGTACCTAAGCGTGTCCATCTGTTCGCCTGTCCATCTGTCTGTCTGCCCACCTGTGGTACACATTCTACTGCTTGCAAAAAACAAAAAAAAAACATTTTGTCTACGAATTTCCAAAAGAGTTTGAAAATGGCCCGAACCCAGGTCAGAGAACAGACCTACAACACTCTCACGTCTATTCAACCAAAACTGAGAAAACATTTGCTTGCCGTGTCATACTCTACAACATATATGCGATGTAAACTTCCACAATGTTATTGTACAAAAATAGAAATGATCAGCCACGTCCACTCAATTCGATAGCGTAGTTTGCATACTCTTTCTTTCTTACAATATATAAAAGATCCGGTCCCAATCGGATAACTTTTATATAACAAAACTGTTGAATTACCTTGGAAATTTGTTTATCATTAATCATTATAATCTATATATCATGTTATGAAAAATCTTTGTATTCGATTTCAATAAAATTCATGATATTATAAAAAGCAAACATGTTAACTATAACAATAATGAAATAAAATGAAATAAAAAAACTAAAAACTCGAAAACAGAAATCTAGACCGACTTAGTAAATAAAATGTGAAATGAGCAGGTGAACCATTTTTACCTAATATAATAATGATGATAAGAAATGAAAAAAATCCACATAAGGTGTCTTTGACATGCTATACGTTTAAGCAAAACTATTACCCAAATCCACATGTCTTCGTTCGTATCGCACATAAGTGTTCATATAGAAGTATTAGATAGCATTTCTTTCGTTATGTTCGTCATTTTCAATGTAATAAAATTCATTTTCATTTTATTATGCCTTCATATTTAATACGATTTTCTTTTTTATTTATTTGTTTTCCTATCAAATTTATTTCATTTATTTATGGCTTTATTTTCATTATTTATTTATTTCGTTTTTTACGTGTATTAAAAGAGTAGACATCCGCGCTTTGAAGGTTTTGTACATGGTGTTAGGTTGGAATGAATGAAATTTTCGCGTTCTTTCTCATCATCGTATTCAAGAAGATTGTATTAAGTCTGTAAAGATCCATCTCTATCGTAGCAATCAATTCAGAATCATTTCTCGAATGCACTTAAGGCGATAACTAGACGTTTTTTAGTAGTATTTCTTCATCCTGAGATCGAACTTAGATAATAAACGTTATTAAAAGTGGTGGAAAGAACGCTAAGGGACTTAAGTTGTTAATAAATAAGCCTACAAAATTAAGGATTAATTAGCTGAAATGAAGAAGTAGGGCGAAGAGCAATGCCTACGTTTATAAGGTGGCAAAGAGCATATCGTATGCCAGCCGAGATTATGCGAAATTAGTAAGAACTGCTTCTAAGCAGACTCAATTAAGCCAACACGACATTGATAACTTGTATACCACACTATCAAAGCATAGCCAAGGACCGATCAGATTAGACTCGTCAATAAGCTGCTGGGCGACTTTACCGTATATAACAATTCTAGCCGAAAGTGAGGTTGTTTGGTAGGGTAGGTAGCTTAGCCTGTTCTATTGCCAGAAATGCCGTAATCGCCGGGCACTTATATATAAAATACATTTCGTACACACACCAGCCGGTTATCAGCATATTAGCCGCACCGTGGCAATGCCTAGGAGAGTATTTATAGTTACTAGCAAATATAACAGAAAGACAGCACCTTAGACAGGTTTCGCAATCATGGAGCGCCCCGTAAAAAATGCGCTCAATGCCATGGCACGTTCAACATTAACTTTTAACCTGTAGGGATTCTTCCAACGATGGAGCGGATAAAACAGGTTTAATGCCGGAAACAAAACCTTTTCATTATTCCCATACCACTGAACTATACACTTCGCACTTAGAAAATGACGTAGGCATAAATGATTTTTTATGTAAATTCGGTCAAAACCAAGTCACCTCTTCCCTCGTTTGCTAATTAAATTACTTATAACTTGTTTAATACTAAAAGGTAATTAATAATTTTCCCGCTTAAAGGGGAGAAAAAGTCCATAATCCTATATAAAAATAATAAATATTTAAATATTTTTTCAGGCGTAATTAGGCTTAAAAGGAAACTATAAAGAAAACTTTTATATGCATAAGGGTTACTAACTAAGTAAATTTCAATATAAAAACGTTGCTAGAACGGTGTACGGAACACGCACCTTGCAAATAAGATATCAACAGGGAAGCCAAGCAATTAAAGTGAATATTGTATAAACTTTGACTTTATTAATACATTTGTCATAAAATAAAAAAAATATCAATAATTGTAGTGTTTGTAACTTCCTAGCTCGGGAACAAATTATAATTTTAAACTTCCAGTCAAAATATTCGAAAAGCATTTGAATGCACTTCTGTCCTCGTTGCCGTCGCCACCGCATACATGTGCTTCAAGTGTCGTACTTGATATTTTAAAAAATTTATGATTTTTTTAAGGGTGTCTTCTGTGTATTTATTTATACGTAAATGTCTGTCAGCACTTGCACAAAGTGTTCGATCTTCACTCCCTTTTTAAGCACTATTTACCTTAAACCAATGTTCGGCTACAATTTATGAAATTTTATTCAATTTAAACGCTTAAATGCTTCATAATGAATTGCACATCTGTTCACAACCAATAATGATTCCTTTAGCTCAGCTATAGAGACTCGCTAGCAAATATTATGAAGTGTGCCATAAGTCAAAAAAAAGAAAAGAAAGAAGAATACAGCATATATGCACACTCTTACATATAAATAAATAAGTATAATTCGCTTTTAACGCAAATTTCATTATATTTATATATGATTTCAGTTATTGTTGTTGTTATTGTTCAGAAAGAAAAAATCTTGTTTTAAAGCGTTTTCTTTTTTTGTTTCAAATGTTTTAATGTCAGATGTCAAGTGGTTTCCTAGACGCTTTCGTATAAAAAAGAAGTCATTGTTGAGGGTGTCAATGGGGGGTTAATTTGTTTATGTGTTTAAGTTTACGCTTTAATGTTTAAATGAGTATAAAATTGTTTTTCGTATTCATTATTATGATGTATGAAAAGGATTTCAAATAATAATCAAATCAAGTAATTTGAAACAAATTTGTTAAAATGAAAGATTTTTTGGTTGTTGTTTTTAGTGCTCAAATGTTAAGTTAAGTTAAGAGACGATGCGTGTTATCCATGAAGAGATGTATTCGATTTTTATTATGTTGTGCTTAGGCGAGCTATGTTTGCAACGTTTCGTCTCTCTACGCATTGTAGACACGTAGAAGCCATTCGATTTTTGCTGTTCTTCGTCTTGTATCATTTTTTGGCGTGATGAGTAATGAAAGATTTATTTGTTTCGTTGTTGACTTATAGGGGCGACTTAGTGCTACCGACTAGCAGTTATGATAAAAATTTTAAGTAAGTTTCTATTTCCTTTTTTTTTTAATATGATCAATAAAACAGCCTCTATTTCCTTATACAAGCACCACGGTGATGCTCAGAAAGAAGTGGGTAAACAGAAAATGACAGGAGGTAGCTCGCATTCCAGTAAGTGAGAGGCCAAGTGGTAAGAGTTAAGCCTTTCACCGACCAGGTATGGTGCAACCGTATGGAGATTTGAACCCGCGAACATCGACTTGATAATTGCGATTCTTACGTATTCAGCTATATGGCAGCTCTATATTAATATGGGAGGAAGGTATTAAATGAGTCCTGAAATGAACGAAACGAATGATACAGCAAGATGATTATAGGCAAAACAAAATGCCAAATGCCGCAGGAATTTCATTTTCGGGATATAATTGTGTAGCATTACGGCATAAGTGGTATTTGAGCCTTTTGACGCATTTTTCTCGAGACATGTATTTTCAGAATGCGTGCACAACTCTAACATAATCGAAATTCAATTTATATTTTCATGTCAATAAGCCGATTTAAACATTGTATAACAGTCCGATGCGAATCGTGGTCAATGCCGTTCGCCCTTGAACGAAAACCGTTAGTCTACCAAATTCCGTCAAAATATCTCAAAAATTGCGAGAACGAACGCTGTTGGGAATACGGTGAATCAGAATACTTTCTCGACCACGTCCCACATTCGGCTTATTTTGAAATTTCGTCAAATGAATAGCTGCAAGGTAGGGTAGGATATTTAATAGTGGGCGGCGGCCCACTATAGTCTTTACTTATTCTCTTTTTCTAAATCTTGCCTTTGGGCTTTTGCCTTAAATTGGTAGCACACAGGCGGTATAAATATGTTCGTGAAACGGTATCATAATTTCTCTCATATATTCTTCGTCTTCCTCGCAGTAGGATAAAATTGACTTTTAGCTAAACTGACCGTGCGCAGAAAATTTCTAAAGGTAACTTTTAAGTAATCTTTTCAAGGGACAAATTAAACTTAAGATAACCTCTCGTTCAGCTGTATAGTTTTTCTCCGTCTCTTCTTTGCTGCAAATGCAGTACGTAAAAAATCGTTGACTTTTGTTTGCATTAAGATTTCACCACTTTAGTAAATTAGTTTTTAATCATTTTTTTATACAATCTTTATAAAGCTTTTTTAAAGTTGCTTTGCATTTGCATTCGAATCGATTAAAATACGATTTTATGAAATAGAAAAATAAACAAAAAATGTATAAATTTTAGTAGTAAAAGAAATCCAATCAAACTTTTTAAACAAACATTTAACAAATCTATGATTGTAGAGAGGACGAAATACAATGATAACAGAAACTTTATCGTATACACGTTCACTAACTAGCTTTCTTCGGCAATAACACAAAAGAAAAATACCTGTTCCCTTATATCAAGAAAAGTGAAACGGAAAACTATTTTACAAAAAAAAAAAAAAAATAATAATAAAAAAAAAACATATAATAAAGTTTTCTGTCTGCTAAGTATTTTCACGGATATTTTATGAATTTGTATCGATGTGCATAAGATTTGTGTGTTGCAACAATATGACATAATTTGAATTTAGCGTCAATTTGACAAAGTGACATTTAAGGGCTGAACTTTTACCATAAATAAGACACACCACACCACACGGTATTCTATTGTCGGCCCCGCTCTTCCAGCGTTACCGGTACAATTGCCATAACAATCACTATCAAAACATATTGATAAGTTACAAAATTTTTGAAGTTTTTTTTTTGGTAATAGTGTAAAATCAAAATCAAATTCATATTTTTATCATTTGGTTTTACTATTCTTTTTTTTTATTTATTTACTTTTTTTTTCATAATTTTTCTTGTGGTATGAAAATATTTTACATGGGTTTCTTTATTATATTTGGCACGAAAAAAAGCTTGTCTGGTTTATTTTGCATGCTTATCACATGCCACCCCTTTTTTTCTTTGCTTCAGTTGCCAGCCTAAGTTTTGTATATAACTGTCATTTGTGGCTTGTTGAGAAATATATATATGCATATATACTATTTGCTCCCTCTAGACCTTTTGCACTTCTTCGTGTTTTTGTTTGTATTTTTTTTTGCATTGTATGTTGCTTTTAGTTTAATAATATGTTTAGTCAATAAAAATGATTTATCAAATCATGTAATTTGATATTTGATGTTTTGT
This sequence comes from Glossina fuscipes, assembly GCF_014805625.2. Lineage (NCBI taxonomy): Eukaryota > Metazoa > Arthropoda > Insecta > Diptera > Glossinidae > Glossina > Glossina fuscipes. The sequence continues at coordinate 269,627 of NW_023998423.1, forward strand.
TCTTGTTATTGGGTGTAAGGAAGATGTTGCACAGTTGAAGGCAAAAATTTTGTTATCTTCACTCTTAAACAGATATAAGAACGAAGGGTGTAATGGCTAAACATGCCTTTAATACACTGCTTAAAATTAATAGAGAAATCGTTTAGGAAAAGTTTAATAAGAATTAAAGTTAAAATTTTTCATTTAATTCGGAAAATTACACAACGGCAACTGCATCACATTCAAAAAAAATGAAAGCTAGAAATAAAAAGAGTTCTGATCCCTAATAAACTCGCCTATTTTTCTACGCCAATTCCGAAATGAAGTTCTTAGTGCATAGTCATTAAAGAAGCGCTTTGGAAGTGGAGGAGAGCACCCTCCTTCCAGGTCATGACTATTTCTTCTCCTTACATCAAAAATCTATTAAGTTATTTCACAAGTCCTCTGCGGCTTAAAAACAAAATTGATAACTTCCTCTTTAAAGTTAGATTATTTTTTTATAAACATTCTTATCTCAAATCTAAAATTCAGTCAACTTCATGTAACAACGCGATTAATAAAAAACAAGTTAAAGTAAGTCGGAGTATCTAAGCAAGATTTTTGCATCTGCTACAGGAGTATATTACTTTCGCCGCATAGTAATGCCTCAAACACCTCGTAAAGCATATATATCATAGAGAAGTGCGAGTAGTGATATTCGTTTGCTTTCCCGGCAATGGAAACATCTCGTAGAGAAGTCATCATGAATTTCGTAAGATGGTGGCTTATCGAATATAATGCAGGTTCGAGTTTCACAGGATTTCTAAAGGTCTGTGGTATTACTACGGGCTAGAGAAATAATAGCGCGACTGACTACCATGCTAGTCCTGGGTCGATATTTTTCCTTGGTCGTTTAAACTTTATCAACGAAAAATTTGATGATAGCCCAATGAAAAAGTTGATGATGAACCAATGCTTTTAAGCCTTCTTTAATATAGTCTAGAGTTATACTACACAGTAGACGGCTAGGGCAGATAGACACGACCGTGATGATGTGGAATTCTTATGTTGAGAAAGGATTCCGATAATAAGAAAGGGCGAGACTGTTTCTCGGAGGTCTTGGGCCGTTAAATACTGAAATGTTAGATAGGCTTCATTTCGTGTTCACACCATGTATCAACAGGTACCGACGAATCAAGCGTACTTACGTAGACGTTGGAGTAAATTATTACAGAGAGCTAACCGCTTCCTTCTTTGTTCTCACTTCTGATGAAATCACATCTGACTTCAAAATAATATCAAGTGGAATAAATTTCATGTCAAAGTTTTCTGGGTTACCCTCGTCAGGTTAAGTTCAAAAATTCCACAACATCGTAAGAAAGGTTCACTCGCAATCAATGAGAAATCATATTTAGACAATAAGTATAGCTTTAGTCTATGCGAAAACCTTTTAAGTACGGGCCAATTGTTCAGGAATATGATTAGAATGTAGACTTACATGACGTGTACTTTACGACACTATGTTTTCATATGACGAGTGATTCGATCTACAATACGATATACGCTGTACGACGTGCATCGAGTTCTCTCTGTATTGCAGTCAAACATCATCCATCGTACGTCGTACATTGTAGTGCGCTCGAAGGCGAACATAACGGATTTTCTGTGAGGCCGTACAACTATTTACAAAACGCTGTGAGAATATTTGAAAATATTACCAGAAGAGTAATCTTCCATTTGTTTAGGTGGTTTAGCGAAACGGCGAATGTTTACTTATTCTTGAGTGGAGTTAAAAGATTTAAAAGTATTCCTTCTATTCTAACATATATTTTTCGCTATAAAAGACAATTGTATACCAATTGACTGGTTATTTACTTTTCAAGTTCGTTCAGGATTTGGTTGACGAACATGTAATACGCTGCTCAAATTGAATAAAATTTTAGTCTTATTTTTTCTCCTCAGCTTATGATATTAGTTTGATTACTTAGCGTTTTTTTTTTACTTGTTAAAAAACGTTTCGCAAACATTCTTATATATGTGCTTTTATGATGATTGTATTTCAGGAAATTTAGTGAAATATTATTTCCGGTTATCAATTTATGGAACAAAAACAACACGTGTCTGGATTTATATAGATTACTACACGGTTTCTAAAGAACCGAAATGTATATATTACTGACTTGTATTAAAACTTGTCTTTATTTTTCTTTTATCATTTTTCTTTTGATTTGTATATTATTTGCTTATTTTTCATTTTTTTCTGTAGTTTCCATGCAATCAGTAAAAATATTCCCCAGACAAATTAATTAAGGCATCATTAATGTTTTTCTTTTCTCGTAACTGAAAGTGGCCCTCCAAAGGAAATTAAGATTTTTCAAAGCACTTTCCAGACCATAATTAAGCTTAAAAACAGCTCAGAGAAAATCAATATAATATTCTTTACTAACAATACATATCTGCAAGATTACCGTTAACTTTTGATTTCTTTTGATTCATATCCCTCAATTATTCCTTTTTTCTTTTTTACTTAATTCGTCGTCTAGCGTTGATTTGCTGACTAACAGAGGAAAAATAAAAATAATTCATTGAAATTTATAAGGAACAATTAAAAAATTTGTAACATAATCAATCAATGGTCGTTCCCAACTGAGGTAGAGCGTTCATTACCCATTGCGTTTCCATTGAGCGTCTTAATTTTATCCGGCATCGTCGGCAAATAAAAGAACAGTTAAAGTACCCAGTATCTAAGAATATGCCGGCCAGGCTCCTTCGCAATGAGGTTGTGAATTATAACTAGATACAACCAACTTATTCTTTCTTCTGTCCGTTTACCTATAATCGATGGTATAACCTTGAAATTTTAAATTTAGACATAGTAAACATGTCTTCCTAGGGTGTAGCTTCATGTTATATAAAGTTCTTAATTTAGCAAAACCTGCAGCGTTCACGGATGAATATTTTTCAAATTTTACATTGACATTTAAATCCCTCGAATATGAATTGGGAACTATTTACGTTGGCCTAACTTGATAATGGTTGCGGATTATTAAAAGATGGACAGAGGGACGCATGGATCTACACACAAACATTCCCAAAAAGGTTTTTCTAATATAAAACAAATTGTTAAGATCCGTAAAGTATGCTTCACTTCTCGCTGTGAAATAATCGTTTGATATATATCATTTTCCTTGTAACCTTTTTTTTAGATTTACAAATAGATGAGAGTCGCTGAGAGTCAATACAGAACATCACGATGGGCTTCAAACTTCAATTTATCTAATTTTGTCATTAGGACGTCAGCTATCTCTTGCGATGTTATATTTCGATTATCGAAAGTAACTTTCAAGCTTTCATACCATGTTTTGTTCTGCGTGCTACAAGCACATATTAAGATTTTGCGGATATATGAACCACCTAGACGGGCTTGAGTAAGATCTACTTCTTTTATGCCGATTGATTCAAGATCACGTTATGATTTCGTTTAAGCGTGTCTGCCTGTCTGTCCGTCTTCACTTTTTATTTATTCAATCTACAGGTCGCATTTTTTGAGATATGGGCATGAAATTTGAAACACTGACGTGTATACTGGCCCAAGAAGAAATACTATTGAAAATGGTTCGCATCGTTTCACATTTCGGACCAGTCCTCACATAAAACTTTATTTTAAAATGCTGTTAAATAAACTAAATTGCAAATTTCAAAATTTTTCGACAAAAGTCGCTAGGCAATAGCCCTGTAGAAAGGGATTTAATGTTCAATCTTTTATGATGAAGATTGGTTTTTAATAGCAATTTAGCATAAAAATTAACTATCGTCGATGAATCACATCAGTCTATGTTTTAGACCTGAACATATCATGAAAAGCAAGCAAGTGTCTTGGGCATCCTCCAACATGCGAGCTTGAAAAATACGATTTCGCATGTAAATAATGCGTAATTTTTGATGTATTATTGACAAAAGGAACGAATGATGAATTGGTCTAGAGCATTTAATGGTCGGCCTGGCCTGACTACAATGTTCTTGCTCGTTTATCCCTTAAACTTTACAAAATTTCTTTTTCCATCTGGGCTGCAAACGTATTCATAGACTTCGTAAAGAGACGTTATATTAATTTTGCTTTTGCATTCGCAGCACTGAAGATTATTTCGGACTTAAGTTAACCGTATTCGCAACCATAGCCTCTCTGATGTTCCCAAGGGAGCGAATATTGGCAAACACCTGCGGAATTGACGATCCCTTGTTAGAATGACTTCAAACTATCTGAGCTGAAGTGGCATAATTAAGAAATAAAGTGAAAAAAAATTCAAAACATATAGAGACTTAAGCTGTGAAGAAAAAGCACTCTCATTCTGTTTGATGGCACATTGCTATGGCTATTATTAATAAAGAATGCATATTAGTTTAAGTGACGGATAAGTAAACTTTGCTTTAAGGCGAACGTAACTTTCTTTCGTTACGTTGATTCACTTTTGTATTTTTTATTAGTTTATCTTATTTACATAACAAACCTAAAAGAATTTTATAAGATTTGTGAAGCACGAATATTTGGCAAAAAGAAAATAAATAAAACTGTTTACCATGCATTCCTTAAATATTTTTTTTTTCTGCCATAATATTTTCTAAAACTTACTACGTTGACGTATGTATATATGTATATATATAAAGTAGGGTTCATTATATTGCTTTAGCATAAAGTATTTCTCATTCTTCTATTAAGATTGACGGAAACCTTTATTAAATTTTTTTTGGTTGTGAGGGCGTATAAAAGAAAAAATCATTTTATTCAATGCTTATTTCAGAAAAGTTTCTTTGACAAAAGATGAAAAATAAACAAAAACTTATGATTTCAAAATAATTTAACAATTATAATTTTAAATGAACTACGCATTCATTACTGAAGTTATATTATTAATACAACAACACCAACAATAAGAGGACAATCATTTTTACAAATTCCTTTAATTATTAGACAAATTTATCAGGAAGTTGACAAAAACAGAGGAAAGAGAGGGAGACAAATTCAGTCTGTAGGCAAATGGTTTACTTAATATGCACCTGTCTGCCTGTCTGCCTAAGTATTGTTTGCATTGCCATCTGATAGCTGCGGTATCTTTATTTAACACCTAATTTAAACTGATTTTGATGTTTTTATTAGGGTTGTATATAAGACTGGAAAACTAAGGCATGAAATATAAACAAATATGCAAATATAAATTTGTTACGGAAATTAAATAATTTCCTGTTTTTGTTTCGTATTTACAAATACATGAACGTACATACAGTTAAGCAGATAAATTTATATAATATTTTATGTATACATATATGTCTATGAATAACTTACTTGTACACGAACTTCGGGTAGATTCACTTTCATGGCTAATTCTTCTCTTGAGTAAACGTCGGGATAATGAGATTTCTCAAAAGCTCTTTCTAGCTCGTGTAGTTGGTAGGTGGTAAAAGTGGTACGATTGCGACGATGCTTTTTCTTCGAACAATTATCGTCTTGTCCTGATGGTTAAGAAATTTTAAAATCTAAAGGTTAACAGTGATTTACATTTTCATGACATTGTAGCGTGTCTTCTAAATGAGGGGATTATTAAGGTCATTTTTACTTTTTTGTCTTCAACTATATCAAAAAGTGCTTCGAAAGATTTTTCTTTTCATAACTTACCGTCTTCGTCACTACCTGAGGTGATTTTCTCGCCTTGTTCACTTGAATTGGTTTGATTGAGATCCTCACTAGAAGCACAGCTGCCATTCATTAGACTATCATTATCATTTAAACGATCCTGATGCTCATTCGAGCCCACCGCACCGCCATTGCCGTTGCCGCTGTTGGACCCCGTTGCGGACAAACGATAATCTTCCATATGTTTTTGTTGTACGTGATATTGATTAAGTTGTTGCTGATGCTGTTGTTGTTGTTGTATTTGCTGTTGATGATCCAAATTACCGTTGTTATTATTGGTAAATGTTTGTTGTTGCATATCTTCTAAAGAACGTGGCCTCAGACCGTCAAATTGCTGCTTTAAACTATAATTATCTGTAGTGCTGCCATTAATCAATGCTTTCGTAGATAAACAATCATTATCGTTATTATTATTGTTGTTGTTATTGCAATTATTCGTTAAACTTAAATCATCGCAGTAAGCTGTTGTGGTTGAGTTGGTTGCTGATTTACGTTTCAAACCGGAGCCGTTACTGTAAATCGGTGACTGAGCTGACGACGAGGATATTACATCAATGTTACGAATGTCTTGTGGATCTTTGGTATCTTCATCTTCGGTAACGGCATCAATGTCAGCCTCATTCGACAAGGACGACATGGAACGTTCATCGTAATCGTGTAGTTGCGCTAAACTAGAGGCGCCAACATTGTTGTTGAAATAACTTGAGGCTGCAGCTGCCGTTAATTGATTAGCCATTGTAACCACAGCCGAACAAACTGGCGAAGACGGTGACGAAGAGGAGCAGGTATTCGTTAATGAATTCGATGATTTAGCAAATTTCTGATCATATTGGACTTGCGCCTGAGCTTGTGCTGCCAAAGCAGCCAAGTGCTGCTGATGCGTTTGATAAGCTGGCGGTGGTGGTGGAGGATGCGAGTGAATTTGCGCTGGTGAACTTGACGTAGAGTTTTGCAAATGTGCATTATGATGATTGTGATTTAAGTTATTGGCTTCTACCATTTGATGCATGGAATTCAAATAATCATTACCCATAATGATGGGACTACTGCTGCCGCCACCTTCACCATTACTGCAATTGCCATTTAGATCGTGTCCATCGGTGCATTGTTGTTGATTGTGGCTGGCCGAGAAATGCTGTTGTTGAAAACTCATTAAGGAATTATGATAAGAACTTAACTGATGGGTGGGTGGTGGAGGTGGTAAATGCAAGTTGGACGAGCCGCCCTGATGATGATGCGGATGTAAATGATGATGATGATGTTGGTGATGATTGCCAATTGTATTACAATTGGTGTTGGTGGCATTACTATTGCCTGAATTGCTATTAGTTGAAGTTAATGGGAATAGTGAAGCATTACGATGTTGTGCAAAAGCGGCAACCATATGATTATCTATGTGGCGCAATTGGGCCAATGGCATATTGTAACGTAAATCTGTGGCATCATTTGAGTTCTCAGCTGGAAAAGAAGTAAGAGAAAGGAGATTATGATTTTCAAAGGCGAATAGAGAAAATTCTTTGAAAATTATTAACACACTATTAACAAATTGAGATAATTGATCCTAAAGGGAGCGCTCTAGCTGGTAATAGTTTGGTTTCTTTCGTACATACACATTTATATTTATAACATAGCGCAGATTCACTTAAAAACACCGAGTTGTGTACGCATCGGTTTTGCAAATGTTTGATAGAATGCGGTATGACAATAAGAAGCTATTAACAGAATCTTTGCCCTTATAAATAATAAGAAACAGACTGTTATTGTTACTGATAACAAAGGCTCGAAAACTCAGTAATAGTCTTCTAGTTTGAATTTTGAATAAAATGTGGAACTATATTTTTTATTTCGTTGTCTCTGGTATTTCTTTATAAAAGCTACTAATCTCGACACCTAATTTACTTTCTTATAATAAAGGCGATAACCTATGTTGGTAGTGCTTAATTTTCTGTTTCGTTGGTCTAAAAAATATACATTTGCTTAGGTTTGTTTTCGAGCTCAGTACTTTATCTATATATCTTTACATGACTTTGTGTGTGTGTGACTGCATAAAAACGAATTCTCGGTAAAATTTATTTGATCCGACATCACGCAATGTGGGGCAACATAGCCTGGTGACACAATATTTTACATTAATCAAAAACATAGGAAACAAAATAATATTTAAATATCGATATCGTCAAACAATATCCGAAGTTAGTTGAAAAATCACCTGGCACATTATTCCTTTCAGCCTCAAAACGAAAACGAAAGCATAACATATTTTAATAATGTAGAAGAAAAAAACCACAAACCCCCCTGGTTTTATACTCATCATTGAAGGATAAGGGCAACGCCGAGAAAAAAGTTTCAGAGATCCCACAAAGCGCTTATATTCTTAATCAGCATCAAATTCTGAATCTATTTAAGATTGTCCATCTGCGTGGTTGTCCGTCTATCTATCCGTATAATGTCTGCGGTAAACATGCTGCAGGCCGCAAAATCGAAGATATCGTCTACAAATTTGCAAAACATTTGTGCTTTTCATGTTTTTTGCTTGTTACTCGTAAAATACAACACAAATATCGCATAAATTTCCGGAAACATTAGTTCCCCCCACCCTACAACTCTTAATATCAAAGAGTATGAAAACTTAACTCTTTTCTTTTTTTTAGTCTTTTTTAAAGAAAACGGAGACGGGCATAAAAGATTCGGTTATGACCGAATATAAGTTTGTTACTTGTAAATAGTTTAATTACGTTTCATTAGAAGAGAGAATTCTACCTATGGTTTAAAATTATTCCATCTTTTCTTTACCAAACTAAGTCACCCAATCTTATATTTAATTTAAGAAAATTTTGGAAAATAATTTTTTTTATGTTTTTATTCAATAAATTGATATCAATGTGTTTAAAACATAATTGCTACGTAAAACAAACACCTAATAATTACAATTTATTAATGCCGCTTGTACGTAAAGCTCGCCTTTGTATGCAGCTAATGCATACTATATGCTATAATTTTCTACTCTAAATGCATCAGGGTAAGTAAGTTCGTTAGCGAATAGTAATCACGGCCTAAAGGGAATGAGCATTTTTAGTGGTTAAACAGATTATAAAAATTTATTACGAAAGCGGAAAAACCCCCGGGTGCATTAATCAATTTTTAGATGAGCGATAAAAATCAGTATTTTTCATGAAATGTACGAGTGAAACAGGTGTGCTTAACACGGCTTAAAGTGAACATGCTTAAGTTCCGCGTTGAAATTAAAATTTTGTGTTTTCCATTTAATGATTTGTATCGTTTTTGACTTTCTCTCTCGCTTGAAATTAGGTGTTTCTTTTTTAGCGAAATATGTGAAACCATAAAAACTCTCAAGAGAAAAGTTGTTGGACCCACACTAAGGTCTTTTCCTGCCAATTCTTTGTTAAGAACCTTCAAAAGCTTAAACAAGACTAGCAAATTGGCAAGAAAGTCGACATGCAAGAAAACTTTCACGGTCTATTTCGAAGAAGAGAACTAAACTAATGGAGAATATAAAGCAGAGGACTTAGAAACAACATTGTTATGGGAAGGAGAGAAGGGTTTACGCAGCTATCGTCTGGCACGCAACAAATGGAAAAACTAAACGGAACAAATCGCAGTTTTAATGTTTCGTTCAAAAACCTAAAAGAAATGATCTTCATCGTGAACAACTAAATATGTAAAAGTGCACCTTTTGCTTTTGTATCCAGAAAAGAGACGTAAAATAAAATAAATATTAAAGAATCCACTTCATTCACCATGATCTTTACGATCTTTCCTTCTACGACAAAAAATACTATCTCATAACTTCATTAGTGAGATATGGCGCTATTAAATTGAAGGAGCAAGTTCTAACCGCTTACGTAGAGACCTCGCCCTTTTCTTTGTCCTTCCGCACAAGTTAGTTTGGTCCGATCTTTTTCGACACCAAGTTTTCTACCTCACCAGTTGCGGTCGTCACGGCAATTACCTCAAATCGCGGGAAGAACGCTTGTTCGGTACGGAGTTGAATAGCGACCAGATGCTTGGCCCATATAGAGGCAACGGTTTTAGATGAGCTTTGCTTTCCTTACAGGACCTTCCTTACACTATGCACGGGAAATAACGTTCTTTACAAAGACGAACATTGTACACGCCATTTTATATTTATAGAAAACTGACGGACGGTCTTGTAGTCGTCTTCAATTCGTCTGATCACAATTGTTTCCCATATTTTCATTCGAGGACATTAAAGAAAACGTTCGTTATCGGGAAGAACAAAATGCATTGAAGAAACCTCGTGGTTCTATGGAGAATTGAATTCATGGAAACAAACCTTCGCCTTTGAACAGTATTTGAAATAGTTGGCAATATCATTTGAAAACTATCCAAACCTCATTAAAACGATTATTTACCAAACTGTTGAAAATATATTTTCCCGCATTACTCCCGCGACTTTTCCCACTATCGGGTGTTTCATGTGTGTGTGTCTATATATATTATAAAATAATATATAATTCATATGATGTTTACCCTTTAGGTAGTTAAATAAGTTGTTGTGACTGTACGATTGACATTCAGCTTAGTAAGGAGTCTTTCCTTTTTCTATTGAAAACTATTCATCGTGGTGCCGCCAACTTACTCCCACACGATTGTAACTATTTGCAAAAAGTTAGAAAAAGAGGGTATCATGTGACATGCAAGAAACTCATTAGAGTTTGAAAAACGAAAACGAATTGAAAATATGTTTAGAATTTAAATTTTAGCAGCGTCACAAAGAGAGAGGGAAAGTATGGAGAGTTTGTTTGGTGGAGTGTTAATGATATCCTTGTGGGAATGTTTTTATTTTTACATTATTTTACCACTTTTTGCTCGAGACTACAAATTGACTTTTTCCAGTTGTAATCAATTTGTGGCCACATTAGTTGCCATTTTACATATAAATACATGGCATATATTTACATAAACATATATACACATTACCGTATCTACAAACATATATCATAAAACTGTTATAAACAATATCGTCATTTAAAACATGTTTTTGATTAAATGAATGAATATAAGCAGATTGAAATTGATTGACGAACTGACTGACTGACTGACTGACTGATTGCTTCTGCCGCTGTTAGTCAACAATGTGCTTTCTGTTGCCAAAACACAAATCCAATTAATGGCTTGAATAATGTTTGTAGCTAAGTATATTATATTTGATAGTAATTGCATTTTGTTAAACGATGATGATGAAGTACTTCAAGTATGGGCGAATTAATGGGAAGGGAATAGATTGGATTTTCGTGTTTGTTTAGTAATATTTTCCGAAAATAAATCTTAAAACAGTAAACAGTAAACAAAAATAAAGTGGAATGTGCTATTTACAGTGCAAAACAAGTTAATATCATGCGTTAGCCGTTGATGGGATTGATCTGACCTTGGTACAAACACATCATCTTATTTTCACTTATCGAAAGTATATCTTATAAAATGCATGCTTACACTAAAATTCTAAACAGTGCTCGTATCTGTATATCCGTCCACCAAGCTCATCCAGTCCGTCATTTTAGTTCTTCCATCTTATATATATATATATATGTACGCAAACGCATTGATACTTTGTGTACCACTGCAAAGTAGCCTTCCGCTGTATGTGCGTCCATATAATTGTATATCATTTCTAAATCTATCAAAAAAATAGGAGGTC
>NW_023998423.1:280963-283379 GCF_014805625.2 Glossina fuscipes
CTACGTTTCAAGCCCGTTTGTATGTGCCACTGTCCTTCCTCCTATTTCATATGTCATCTGCAGTTTCAGCACCATACATGTAAAAATTTTGATAGAAGGTCGAAGTTTTTCATGGAAGCGTCGTTAATAGACAATTTTTAAATGGTGGTATAAAAACCTAGCTTGTTGTTATTTTAGGACTATGAACTAGTTAAAACGTGAAAATTGAAAATCAAATACAAATTTTTTCCTGCCTTTAAATTTAATTGTAATTTAATTTTCAATCATTTACTTAAAATGTTTTTAATTAAATTTTCTAATAACTCTATCCATTAAACTAATTAAATTGTTCGTTTTTTTTTTTTTATAAATTTTACATTAATACAGCATTTCAATTATCTTAATGATAACACTTGCTAACTACATTTTGCTTTTAGTTTAATAATAATTTTCATTTTATATCAGGTTAGGGGTCTTCACATTTTCTTTCATGCTCGTTACAAAAGCAGTTTTCATTATTAATTTATTGTTTTTAAATTTCCAACTTCCAGTTGCGTAGACGGCGACCAAATACGTTTAAACCAGTTTTAAGCTGCAAGAAAAATTATTCGAGATCATGTACGCAAAATCTTCCCCGCAAGCAGCAGGTGCATAGAATTGTTTCACCACTATTTTGCGAGATTTCCAAAAATCAAATCAAATCAAATTTGTCATATTTGTTTAATAGACCAAAATAGCGTTTTTCACTGGTTTTTATGGAGAAATGAACATTTTTTTTTTCATATAAAACCTCTCTAAAATAGGAGAATGTTTGTAAAAGTAATACGATCTCCAATTAGAAATGTTGAAGAGAATTCGTCCTTAGGTCAAATTTTTTCAACATGTCGTATCTTTAAAAAATAACTGGACAGATATCAGATCGACAGAGATGTTTATGTACATATACATGTATGTATGTATAATATTACGTTTACCGGAAAGTTCGGTCCTTTGTTAGTTCCTTAGTTTCAGAACACTATCCAAACTGGTTTATTGAGTTGAGTCAACCAATCGGCAATCTTCGATGTTGCCAAAAAATGGCTTTGCTAGTACGTGATCCTGACAGTAACGTCGTCGATCAAAGATCGTCACCTACAAAATGTCCCATCAGGATTTTTTCACAAAGCTCTATCAGCAACTATAGTTTCATCAAAAACTTTTACCAAATTTCTAGCATTTTCTTCTTATTGCAATTCGTACAAAACCCAGTAACGTAAAGGAACTTTATGACTACACAATCACATCTCACTTAACACTAACATCACCGATCTCCGTTTTGGCTCATTTGCTAGACCAATATGTATACATCTCCTGATAATAAAGAGAGCCGTATAAAGACTTTTCAAAATAAGGCGCTACATCGAATGTGGTCGAAGAAGCATTTGTCCTTGGGCCAGATTACCTCCGTGCACTAAATTACATGAAAATATCTCAAAAATTGCGACCTTTCGGTTGAAAACAGGAAAACAGCACAGACAGGTGGACAATCGGAGATCTAAGATCTTCGATGTAGAGAATGATTTTGGATTAATCGGAATAGCAGAAGATAAGTCGTTCTCAAATCCTTCTGCGTGTTGTAAACATCCGCACAAACTTAACTTACACCACAAGTAGTTTATGATATATCGGGGCGTCCATGTAAAAATTTATCTAAACATAGTGGTAACAATTCTTTAGAAGGTATGCTTATTATTATATACATTTATTTACTTTTCGATCTTCAGCTTCTCAGTGAAAGTAGTATGTATGTGCAAATACGAGCCGTGAATTACTTCAATTCCAATAAAATCTCATTAAGAGCGTAAATAGCACAACATAAACTGATGAGAAGCAAAAGAAAACGTGGCATTCGTGTGGAAGATTTAATTAAGATTATGGACTACCCTAGTTTACCTTAAGGCGTGCTTATAAAGCTTGATTGGGTTGCAATAAAAGGAATTTGTCATTTTTGTAGAATTGCAAAAAAAAGAAAGTTTAAATCTCATCATCAGATTACTAAAACTATGCATTGTACTTCAAATTCAACGTTACTATAATGTGTTAGAAAATGGTTGGTAGAAAATATCTACTGCTTAATAATAGTTTAACCATTAATTAGTGGTTTCGCTTTCACCGTACGTTGCAGGTGTTTAAGTTAAACGAATTAAGTGGTTTAATTATATAATTAAATGTTAAAACAAAACATGAGGAAAAAATAATTATGCAAAACATTTTAATTAGAAGAATTACAAAAAATGAGCAGTGCGAGCTTAAAATTAAAATGCAATGAAGATAGATAGATAGAGAGATGGGGAGAGAGAGAGAAAGAAAACAGGGTAATACATTTCTTAAGTATATAATTTGAGCATTTCTTCGGAAATGGATTTACTTCAGAAATGGGGTCACTAATTCCCGGGAC
>NW_023998423.1:283389-545989 GCF_014805625.2 Glossina fuscipes
CAGTCTGAAGCTGGGCTTATGTTTTGATATCTTTGTATACAACGATTTATCAATACCGTCAGAATGCGATTCAATGTTCAAAATGACTTCATCGTTTGAGAAAATTCGTTTTTTATAGAGTATCATTTTCATATATCGAATCAGAAGGTAAGCTCTAAGGCTCAGGTCTGAGGAATGGAACGATATATGGGGGCTGCAATTTGGGTTTATTTTCATGAAATTTTGTCATTGGAGTCATCGACTTGTGACATGGCGTTGTAAACTCGAAATTTATCGTGTTATTTATTTAAAACCACTTTATAAAAATAATGCGGATTTGTCCATCCATTATCACTTGATGAATTGAAGCGGCAATTTTCGAATTTATTTATGAGAGACCAATCAATATATAAAACATGTTTTCTACACATATCTACAAAATTGTTGAGCTATTTACGAAAAATAATAATTATTTAAAAACAATACAAACAAGTTAGGCAGATGGACAGGCGAATAGATGGATAGACGGACATACAAGCTTGCAGATGTACGCAACGCGTAGATGGACATCAGATATAGCCACCTTTTGTTATATCGTGACTCTGAGTGCGTGTTGTATAAATACGCAGAAACTTGACATACCCTTGTACCGCACTTTCGTTAAAAAAAGAAAGATATTGTATATATCCAAAAAGCACGCCAAAAATTGGCTACAAAGTCCGTTAAAATGATCCAACCAAAAAAGAAAAACAATTTTGGTTCGCACTATACGTCCGTGGAAAGAGTGTCAAGTATTGCTTACTAATTAAAAAAAAGTTCTTTTTATTTCATTATTCCTTCCTTACATATTTTGCATAAGATTAATAAAGGCTTTAACGTTGCATATAATTTTTGGTTCTACTAAAGAATCCTTTTGCTTAAACGCCTTTTAATTTGACATTAATCGTGTCAAATTAGTTATATGCCTATCCTTTCCATAAAAAAAAAACTTCTTTTCTTCTTTAATTCCTGCTTAAAAGGAGAGCACGTGAGTGCGTTCATTCTTTATCATGTCCAAGAAAAACAAGTGTAAGTCTTTCCATTATTAAAAATAACCAAAAAAATTTGTATATAAATGAAAAAAGAAAAAAAAATTGACAGTAATCCTCATGCCAGCATTACGGTATTACGGTGTTGCTGTCTGTTTGGTAGTAACCATTAAGTATAAGATTTGCCGCCAAATGTTTTTAAAGAGCTGTAGTCACAATCAAAAAACCTTTTAGGTAGCGGCGTAGTTAATTGAAATGTTATTAGTTATTATATACATATAAACACAGTTCTCCAACATCATGTATTCTTTTATCAAAAGAAGAAAAAGTGTAAACTCACGATTTCTTTTACATATTAATGGCTCAGAGTTCTCTTTTTTTTTTTTTTTCTTTTTTTTTAAGTAATAACAATAATGATTTGGCAGCTGATTTAATGTGTAGTTAATTTTTTAATAAAAAAAATTATTTCTTTAATTAAAGTTTACAAGTGAACCATTCAAACGTTAACGTAGAAAATAAATATATTTCGCGGTTATCTCTGTTGCATTCAAAAATGTTGGTATGTAGAAGTGAACCAAGACATTCTTTCAAAATTTATTGACTAACGAAACACCTGAGAGATCTATAGTCGGGCACATTTGAAATGAAATAAATGGTTTGATAATCCATCGCTTGTACAGTTCGCCTGATCAAGGGGAACGTAAAGTTAAAAGAGCACAAAACGAATAACTGGTGCTGATCTCTTTATACCAGTATGGGACTAAGGAAGAGCAGCTCTAAATCATCTGACTAGAAGACTATAGCACATTTTATCTTTAAAACAGGGTGAACTGAGGTCTTGATATCTCAATTTTTTCTTGTTGTTGTCGTTCGTGCTTCTTTTTCTGCCTGAATCGTCATTATTGTGGTTAAATTAGTCGCTGGAAGAAATGTCACAGACTTTTGAAAAATTCTTTGCTGGCGAGCTTAGCAAAGAACTACTCTAGAGAGAAGATGCAAGCAGGTCTAGGCAAGTACGGTCGTTTCATTAGAGAGAACAGTTTATAGAGAGCAGTCGACGATACAAAATTGATTCTTATGTCATCTTGGCTGTCGACACACAAATACACATTCTTGGACGATATTAGAGAGCCCTGCGGCAAGCCCACTTGTTCCTCTCGGGGAATATGAAACTGATGGGGGAGTTAAATAAATTTGGCAAAAGTTGCGGCCGTAAACGTCTAGGCACAAATTTTGATAATTCTCAACTGCAATTCCACGAAATAATCAGCATTGAGTGGCTGTAGTTGTTGGGGCTATCGCAAACATCTTTAATTCACTTTAGATTTAAAATGTCTAGTCATAAATTCCAAAAATTCCCTTCTGCCATACTATGAAAGCATATGAAAGCAGGGTTTGACTGGGTGATTTTGGGTTTTGGACGAAAAAATCAACGTTAAAGTTCCCAATTTTCATCCATTTTAGATTTACAGCTTAGTTGAATATGCTTTAGTGCTTTTTTGTAGGGTCTATCAGTTTTTATTAACTTTAATGTTAAAGCTGAGGATTGTTAATCACGGATGCGGATCTTTCGCCGTAGTAAACGACGAAAGTGGTCTGAAAGGCTGTAGTTCTTAAAATGTCATTTTAAAACAGTATCTGTACTTAAGATTAACCTAAGACCTTTGGCTTTGTTGAATAATCCCATCTAAATGCGGTTGAGGGTACTAAGGGTAAAAAGAAGCTGTCTAGAATAAAGAGATAATGTGTGTGTGCAGTGCACGATAATGTACGAATACATAAATCTCTTACGTTACAGCGTATCCAATAAATATAGAAAATGCTGATGTTGGCAACCTTTTCGGTTTGTGAGCTAAAATTAATTAAATAATGTGCCTTGAAGACGCTTATTAGCTTGTTGTTCTTTGAATAAACATATATTTTTACTGAACAACCGACAAGGACTTATGACACTCCTAAAAAATAATTCATTTTCATATACTATACTAACCGTAATTATCAGATGATGATTTGTCAGGTTCTCATAATATATTGTTTTTGGAACTCAGTCGGTTTACATAAATTGAAAATGAAATTAGTTACCCAATTATATATGGACTATACCGAAAGGGGCGTCGAGATGCCGAAGTCTGATTCGCAGGTGGCTGATTGAAAAATAAAATAAGTTTTAAGCCACACCCGAAGCAGGTGCCTCAAACTTGTCTTCAGTTCACTGTTGTTATATTCACAAGCCGAGAACTGGAATCCCGCGGTCACGTTATCTTGTCTAGGTTGTATCGGTAGACTGAATGAAGGTGATTCCTAAACAGTTGCGACGTACGAACTGCTTTTACGTCGGAAGATTCATCCAAGACTTACTTGAATAGCTTAGTAAATCGAAATTTTCCGGATGAAGTCTTTATAAACATTTTTTTAAAATATTAGCAGTTGCAGGTGTTAAATATTTAGGGTTTAGCCATAATTTTTATCGCAACTCTTTTTCTTCTTCTGCGTCTTCGTATTTTTATTATTACTATTTCATTATTTAAGCCTAATGTCCACAACTCCAGTCTTTCCTTATTACTTTCATCTTTCTTTCGCCCTCTCCCCATTTTTTCCTTCTTTACAAATTATTTTTCTCAGTACCTGTCTCTTTTTCCGTTCTATACTTTAGAGAATTTCGTCTGCATTAATAACCACTTAAAACTGATTAAGTGCTTACAAAATGTTCAATAACATCAAAAGTCAAACAAGGCTTATTAAACTGTCAATCAGTTGGACCATAAACATATACATATTAATACAATCAATAAATATGCCTACACATGTACGTACTTGTATAATGAAATCTGTGTTTGTTAAGATTGACTATAAAACCAATTAGTCGTAGTCCAGAGGCCTTATTGAATACAGCATATATATATATATATATATACATATATATATATATTTGAGTAACAGAGAGCAATCAAAATAACGTTTATCTTGATCTAAATAATGTTAATGCATAATAATTTGCAACAACAAATAACTACAATAATATGCATTAAAGAAAACATTGATGAGAAGAGAGTTAAAAAAACAGGAAACCAAAAAGCTTGATTTTGAAGTCAATCAAACAGAGCTAGCCGCGCTGCAATTAAATTTTGATTTTCTTTCCATTTTTTTTTTTTTTTTTTTGATTTCTTTGGCGAAACCTTTAGAAGAATTATGTTAGGAGGAAAGCGATAATAACTTTGGAAAGAATAAAAATATTATCGATAGGAGCATGTATTTGCAAAATTTACTAATGACCTCGTGGTTAAACACCAACGTTAAGCTGTCAGAGATTTGTAAATAAGACGTGACGGTCATTACTACTTCAAAAAAAAAAACATTAAAAATGTACAAGGAAAACTCTTGTAAGCAAAATAAACCTCAAGATCAAAATTAAATAATTCAATTAAAATTCATATTGGTTTCATTTATTCCAAATTTTAATTCGACATTGGTTGGTTTTTTATATGGGAACGAATATTTTATTACATTTTTCTGGAAATTTTCCAGTCGCAACTACTTTGCATTCGTAAGTTTGTCATCATTTTGATAGCATAATATCTCATGAGATAACTATATTCTTAATCGGTATGAGAAGCGAAATCGTGATACCGAACAAAATTAATATATTCTTATACCACAAGTGGTGTAGAATATAAAAAGCGTAATCCGCCCGCATTCTCTGCCCAAAGAGAATAGAAAATAAAAAAAAAAAAAAGTATTACTTAGAGCCCAATCTGACATTTGATAAAAATATTGTCAAGGTCGCCACTTACTCCCTCTTCAATTTGTTCTACATATTAGTCATCTACCCTCGGTGATTAAATCCGGCCAGTACGCTGACAATGTGAAACTGTTTCCTTTCTTCTTAAATAATTTGCTTACATATTGCTCGTTAAATATTACGAAATTAAATCTACAAAAAATGCCGAGTATATAATCGATTCACATAAGTTGAAAAACGTGGATTCGTTCATCAATTTAGCGGTTCTATTCGACCAGGGATTACGTTTTAATTTGCACATTGAGCTCTCTTTAACTAAAGGAAAGTCGGCGCCAGGTTTTATTAAGACGTGGTCGAAAGAGCTTAGGGATTCTTACATTACAAAAAAGCTGTACATGTCCCCAGTTAGACCAATACTTGTATATGTTGTGTGGTGCTATGTAGATTCAACTAAATGCGTTCAACAGCGATTCTTGCTGTTTGGCCTTAGGAATTTGGGTTTGGATTCGCTTGTCTCTGCCTGCTTTTGAAATAGATTTTTTCTTGGTAATTTCTTCTTAATTAAGTTAATAGGTGGTACTATCGAATCGCGCACATTACTTGATGGAATAAGCTTTAATGTCCCGAATCGCTTCTTTAGGAACTTTATCTTTAGTAAGCTTAGCCAATATAAATATAATTATGAGCTGTTTAAGCCGTTCAGAGTTGATTATAAACATCTATCTTTGGTACTACGGGGTATTTAAAGCAACTTGCAATCTTCTCCTATCGGTTGCCAAACTTTTGCATGTTTTCAATGGATTTGGGGACCACTCGTGCCTCTGTGTTAGACGTGTACATCCTTTTTTACTTTCTTTCTCTCTTTCTTTCTTATTTATTTATACATGAATTATTATTATTATTATTTTTTTTGTTTATTTCTTCTTACATACTTTGTATTACTTTTTTAATAATAACGAGCATAAGATTCACTTCTAAGAGTCAATTTCATGTGTAAATAAATAAACAAATAAATAAGTAAATATGAATAACGAGAATTAATGAATTAAGAGAAGCGGGGTGGAGCACGAAACGGTGGGGCGGCTCCCTATATCGTTTTTACTCGTTTCTTTTAGTCGTTATAAATTTTTCTTATATTTTATTTAATTTTTTATTACGCGAAACTCGGTCTTGTCTTAAAAACATAGGGTGATGTTTTTACGTACTCGTCAGCCACACTTTTTGGTGTTTAATCTTTCATTTCAAATCAAAATAAGTTTACACCTACCTTCTTATTGGCTCCCCCACTTTTCTAAACGGAAAAAGTCTCAAGTTAAGTGACATCACTGCCAGCCAGCAAATACATGAACAGACAGTCAAAGCAATTAGTTTACGTTTTTTAAGCTAAGAAAACTTAAATTAACTTTTGCGTTTATATTCACTAAAATCTTTATCCGCCTCTTTTAAACTTTAGTCTGTAGTTAATCCTTGGATTATAATAAAGTTGTTGTTGTTTATCCTGGTAATCCTTTTAGTTTGCGCAAAGAAGTCTTCACAAAGACGAATTGTTATTGTTCTTATTCACTATCAGTTATCATGGATCTGTTGCAAAATATAAGGCTATAACCAGCTACTACTTCCTACTTGGGGGTTGCCCAGTATTCTCACCTGTTTTGAAAAAATCAAATCTATTACTGTAGCGAAACCAATGCTAAAGTTATAGTTTGATTGCGTTTTCTTTCCTTTTTGTTTGAGCAATGAAGGATATTTTTTTTCATAATTTCATTTCACATTTTCCTTTTCTATAATATTTTCATTTCATATCACGTGTTATATCCGCAATTGAAATTGTTATAGAAGCAAAAAAAGTCAAAGCAAATTTGTCGAATGTCTGTTTATGTATATGTGGTGTGGCTGTATATATATATATATATATATATATATATATATGTAAAACAGTACACTTGTGTGAAATAAAAATTACATAAATTGTATTTTTCCTTATCAACTTAAATCTTAGACATGAACCTGATGTGATTATGATTACGTGACATTTGAAAATTTATTTTTGTTTTTTTTTTTCCCTTCCACACGATGACTACGGAGCTCTGTGTCCTCGTTTCTCCTTTTTTGTTTTTGTACTTTACAGCCTTAATTTCCATTAAAAGCAGTTTGTAACTTGTTAGAGCTTACCATTGTTACTTTTTTTTAAATTTTTTTTGCTTGGTTTTTGAAAAGCAATAAACGCGATGGCTTTGCAAATTTGTTTGCCTAGTAGTTAAAGTGCAATACGTTCATAAATTTATTACATAATGGGAATATAATAACAACTTGATTAACCGCTAAACAACGAATTCTTTTAAAATCGTGTAACACTAAAACTAATAAAATAATAGATTCTTCGAAAAGCTAATCACCCAAGTTCTCAATTATTATTATTTTTTCCACATAATTTTTAACATTTATATAATTTTATTTTTCGAAATCCGTCAAATGGTATATAGTAAAACAGACTTTCATTTGGTTTGCTTTTTCATTTTTTAATAATTAAATCTATCTGAACTCAATTCATAGAGCTCGTGACGGCCTGATACTTTATGGTTGACTATATCTACCTTGGAAATGGGAATATTCTTGAAAAATATTAAAACGAGAAAAAAAAGGTTCATATAAATTTATAGTTCTTGGGCGACATATATTTGTAAAGTGGAGTGAAGGAATCTATTCTTTTAAAATATAATATGTCGTTTATGGTGTACGTTTGCCAGTTAAAATGTGCAGCCGCAGTTGGATATACAGGCACAGTTAAAACAATTTCGTTGCTTACGCTAATCAAAAATATTTCATGAATAATAAACAATTAATAAAGGGACTCACATTTATGCTTTTCCCAATAAATAGACGAGTTGGTCAGAATCGCGATGCAGTGTTCGCGTGCTCAAATCTCCATTGCAATAGAGTTTACTATAATGGGTACTCAGACGATAAAGCCGATTGGGCACGCACTCACTAGGCTACGGTCACCGCTTCCGTACCCTTTTCTGTTTCCTCCTTACACGTATCTAATAATGCTGCCGTGCCTGAATTGTACAGGAGTTCTACTACAACGTTCGGAGCTGCTGGAACGTAAAATGCTGTTCTGAGGAATTTGTAATCTTTGCCATTACATTTTTGTTGACTTTAATTCAAAACTATTTCAACTTTCGCTTGATAGCTGAATCGCGTACTTAAGGCCTGTTATATCAAATGTATACATCGGAAAGGGTTTCTATTTAATTATAATAGATTCTCTGTCATCATGTTTGCCGTAAGCTTAGTAGCTTTTAAAGTTAAGCCCGTCGGTTGAACCAAAGTTTGTTTGCACAAATATTGTTCTCGAGAAAACTATTAAAACGGAATTAATTTCGATTGCTTCTCAAATCTAAAGTGAACAAACGAAGAAACCTCGTTACTATCATCAATGTCTACTCACTAGTTTGTGCGATTTTGGATTTGGTCTTTTAACGGATTGTAGGAGCGGCTTCTAGCCAAACATTTCTTTTAGGCTATAAATTTTTAGCTTTAATGCCTGCACATCACGCCCATTTTTTCTAAAGCTTCAAATGATCTTCACAAATACATACATAGAGTGCTAGGCAAATATCTGCTAGTGCTGTATTTATTCCCATCATTATAAGATATTGGGATATATTCAATTTTCAATTGAGGGTTTGCAGCACCAGATACTATACAGCTTCAGATACTATAAATAATATATATATTTCTAATTGGCGTCAAAATTTCAGTTTGTCTGTCCAGCTATCCGTCCCACCCTTTCCGGATTGCAAAAATAAACACACCGGCTTTAAATTTATGAAAACTCTAGAAGCTCTTACGCGTGAGTTGGTATTACAACTTTGACAAATTGATCGGAGAACATGCCTGTAGTACAACAAAATAATAAAAGCTTCCGGATGTTCCTTTATACTTGACTAGTATAAAAATCGTTATAAGCAATAATTTCACATTCCTTCTCTATGATTTTTAACTATTATAAGAAAAGCGTTAATTTAGGTTAACTGAACCCAAGTCTTACCTGAGTTATTAATATGTCTTAAGATATTAACGTTTGCTATTTAACGAAATTGAGCCAGAATTTTTCGGCTTGAGCATCTGAGTGGTGGCTAATTAAAGAAAAACATTAATTGCAATATGCATCCAAGCGTTGCTTTTAAAATCTAAATAAGGAGGTTTTCTGCAGATCTTCTGCATATAAAAGAGAAGCACCAAAATTATATTACTTACTACAAAGTACCTAAATTACAAGCGTTTTATTTATTGATGCAAGTTACCTCACTAATAGATAGATAGACGCTTAAGAATCTGGAGAATTTCAATTCGACAATTCGTACAGGCTTTACTATATAATTCCTAGATATAGTTTTTTAACTTTTAGTGAAACATATGTGGACTCATCGGACTGATATCTAAAGCCAGTCTTTGATCGAGACATATACGCGAAATTTTTTCGCCAGTTTTAATGCTGGTAGTTCTTTCAACAAAATGGCCAAGAGCTGGAGCAACGGATAAATTGTTTCAGAAATTTGTAAGCAAGAAGAAAGCAATAAAAGGAAAGTCATCGCTGACAGTATAAGTTTTATAATATATGCCTTCCATGTAAAAACCTAGGAAATTGATCGAGAGACCTTCGAAAATGAATAAAGTTTAGCTAAATGCGAACGCCCACTAAAATCTTAAAAAAGATAAACAGAATATACGATACTAATTATATCGAATAAGGGTGATTTATTCATACCTGGTTAAAAATAAATAAATGAATAGTCAGATAAACGGCCTACGTCAATTGTAAAACTCAAACATGCCGAAGTGTACCGCGAAAATGCTATGAATGAACGAAGGACAAAGGAGTGATTTGCTCAAATCCGTTCCGGAAATTTTGATTCCAAAGATGCATCTCACTTTGGTCGGCCAGCCACTGAAAAAGTCGGCGAAATTTTGCAATCGATGGAGCAAGTCCGAGATGAAAGCTGCCAGGAAAGAGCGAAGGCCCTAAACATCAATCAAGTGAGAGTTTGGAATCATTTGAAAAGAGCAGAGTACAGAAAGAGGCTCAAAAGAAGATCAAAAAACCGCGGACATATTTTACATCACTCGTAATATTGTACGCAACTACATCTAATTCTCTTTTTGCACGATAGATACGTTCCCAAAAAATCAGTGTGAAAAAAAATTCATGTTAAAAAAGATATTGGCTAAATGGAACAATGGAGAATTTTTTTCTTTTTAAATCGTGTTAACTCAAATTTCGTGTAAAAAGAATTCGAATAAAAAGAGAATTAGATGAACACTTTTTCAAGAGATTAAATGATAATATTTTCCTCACATAAAGGAAATATATAAACACAGGCATGAATATATCACTTACCATCATTATCTGGGTGACGATTTTTTAACCCCAATATAGCATCAATGGTATGACGTGGTGTTAAAGTTTGACCGGTAGTTGAATATTTTCTGGCGGTATCCTTAAGGTTTAATTCTGAATCTAAATTAAAGAATAAACGTCTAAAAATTAATTTATTTCAAAAAAGTTTAATTTACTCTAAAGCGTTCGAAGCGCTTCTTGCCAACTAAAAAAAATTATAAGGTCCTTAAGTGCGCATCGATTTGCCAACCAAGATATCTTCTGCATTAAAATTTGCAATCAAATTGCTGACTGTACTAAAGATTAAATCTAAATTTAGTATTTAATGCTATAAGTGCTATAAGGTGCAATATTTTAGGTATTGTTTGCTTTCCCAGTCGCTTTTGGCAGCTGAAATTTCGTCATCACTTGGGAAAAAAGGAGAATGAACTTATACACTCTATGAAATTGATACACAATCTTATACTAGATCTTAAGAGAATCCACCACCTTTAGCTAATATACATAAAAAAATCGCAAATCACACAAGACAGTCGCAAAATGCCATGGTAACCATACCCCAAGAAAAACCATAACTTAATATATATAGAAAAATTGCAAGGCAGTAAAGTAGGTATCAGTTAACCCTTTAAAATCAATTCCGCCCTGAAGTTTTGACTGATCTCAAATATGCATATTAAGCTAACGTCTATCTTATATATTATGAGGACGTTGTTATGGACCGGGTTATGCCCGTTTCAGTGCCTTTTTAGACTTACTTCAAAACAGAAATTGAGTTGATTGTCCAAAATTTTGTATTATAATGTACTTTATGGATAATAAGTTACTGCAAAGAGTAACGATAAGTGTTTTTCTACTTTTTTTTTACTATAAAGAATAATTTCGCCTTTTTATTTTTCTTTGTATTTAGTTTAATTTTGTTTGGTTTTTATAATCATTTGGTTGTTTTTTCTTTTAGCAAATTCAAAGTTGTGAGCCACGCACACTGGTCTAATTTTTTAAGCCAGTAATATTTTCTCACTATAAAGTTTTTGGAATGTCTGAGAGATAAACAATGATTTGTGTGGCTTCTTTCCCAGGCCAGTATACATCATTAGGATCGTTCTGTAGAGAGAAAATGGAACAAAATCCGGGCATTATGTGCGAATGTATCAAAACTTCCCAGAGTAGTTTTTCATCTTCCTTTCAAATGAATGACATAATTAAAAAGCCTTTAACTGTCCTCCCTGTCCTCTCGGACCTTGACAAGCTTATTGAAAATTTAAAAAATTTAAATTATAGTTAAGGAAGCATAAAGTAAAAGATGCGTTTACTCTGACCATTAAAATCAACATAATTTAAAAGCGATAACAATAACAACCACTAACAAGTTAACTATGGGCGTAATTAAGGCTGCGCATATTTTAAATGAACCGAGAAACACTACGCAAGTGAATGGTTTATGGTATATTATATTGAAAAAAAAAGGAAAAAATTGGATTCTTTGGCTTCAAAAATTGACAGAAATATGTAAACTGCATTAAAGAGCATGTTTGAACGTGCGTATACATATATATAAATATTTATGTATATATGTGCTCGTTACTGCATGTCGATATTTAAGGATAATAACAATTTTCGTGGAAATGTATTTTAATTACTTTCTGTAAATATTTTTAATATTTTTGTAAAGATCACGTTATGTCCCTAAAACTATGCACTATAATTAGTTTTAATTTAGCATAACATGTTTATTTTTTTGTTATTTTAGCATAGAAACCATTCATTAACAGTTTTCACAATGTTGTAAAAAGCAAATGCTGTCACCGGTTTGTTTAAATGTATGCGTGCAAAAGGTTTAAAAAATGTCGCTTATTATGCTATTGTTGCTGTTGACTTAAATGCGTGTTTACTGGCAATTACACTTAATTAAATCAGGGTTTGATCTCTACGGGTCTATTCTATCCCGCTTCATACTTAAGTCAAGACCTGTACCTCGTCATATCTTTTTCTGTAATAAGTTGACCAAGTTTTTCTCCGCGTATTAACCTATTTTTTATGGTTTTTGAATTACCCTTGTGTATTAACGGACAATAGTGTGGTTTTCCTTGGGTTTGTGTGTGTGCTTATGTGTGTGCACGTAATAATAATTATGAATGTAAATAAATGCGACTAATTGCTGTTGTGTGATTAGAAAGAATACTGACGCTTGTCGTTCTTCTCTCCGTATGCAAACAAATTAAAGTCTATCATTATTTTAATGGTTATTTATCAGATCGTTAAAGTATGTTTGTTGTTGGTATTTGTTTTTGTTTTTTTCATAAAACAGTGTTTCCATAATTGTTTGTTTACATTTTCCTTTCAATTTTACACTGACTGCATTGTATTTAATACAAAAAAGCCAAAAGATAAAATTTTAATGAAATTAAAAAATGTTTTTTGAAAATTATGAAGTAATGGTACGATACGATAGATGCTTTACCGCATGCAATTGCACTGTTAACGGGGCAGGTTATTATGCATTGTAGACATTTTGCAGTTGCCCTTACTTAATGTATTCCTACTCAGTGTGAAACAGACAGAGAGAGAGAGAGAGAGAGAGACAATAAAATTAAACAAAAAAATTGAAATTGAAAATATTCGAAAATTTTTCTAAGAAATCTTTTTTTTAAAGCCAGCATTCATTTTTTCTAACAGTTTTGAAAATGGTAGAATAATTCTTTGAAAGTGATGTGAGATAGAGTCTTGATTTGTCTATCCGTTTATTACATGAAGGAATATACCGCATTCTATATATTTTTGAACTGCTGCGTCAAATTAACCAAGTCTTCTATTTGTTTATTGCTGGAACGCTCATGATCACCAAAATTGGGCTAGAGAGATGAAATTTCTCATAATACAACCGTCCCAATTGACAGCAAAGAGATCCAACGGACTAACCGCATATATTTGTCTAATGCTCGTTTGATATATATATATATATATATATGTATATATATACGAAGTTCTTTTAAGCCAGCGGTGAAAAAACGGCTCTAGTCAGCGTACACCCCAAATTCACAATGGCGAAAGAAAAGTTATAGACTTTGGGAAATTTTGCCTGGAGTCAACCAATTTGCATCGTTCATATAATTTAATTTATAAAAATAATTTGAATTGATGTGATGGCTATCGAATATTCATGTTAAAGCGAATTGAATATTATTATCTGTCAACAACAATGACTTAAATTGTTTCTAAATTGTTTCTTTTTTGCATTGAGCTGAATTTATGCAAAAATTGTCGTTCTTCGCTTAAATGTCAATTAAGCCGGTTTAAACTCAAGCAGTAGATGGAATACTAAAAATTTGAACAGGCGTCCATATCTTTAATAAACAAATGCGCGAAAATAATTTGAGGTTGACTGAAGACAGGTAGAAGCACTGTCATGGTAAATAAAAGGTAGAAGGCAAGCAGACGCAATAGACTATGCGGTTGGGTTGGCTAAGATCATTCTGTTGATTAAAAAAAAAAGGAAAGAAAGAATTTTTCATTTAGAAGTCTTTTTCAAATATCTTCAATTTGGATATGTAGCTACACTGATAAGTGGTCTCTGTTTGCCATTATTCATTGACTCCACAGACGGAATGTTGTCACTTGTTACAATCGTACAATAATTATTTATTCGGTCTTATGTTGACATTGCGTTTTTTTCTTTGGACTAATTTTTTTGATTTTCGATTTCAATTTTGCAAGGCCGAGGTAAATAAACATCCGAGAAAAATTTTTGAGATCCTAATCGTCTTCAAAACGGACGGGCAGATGGCAATCGGCCAGCAGAGTATGACTAAGTCATTTGCACTTACTTCGAGCTTAAAATGTTTATTGCATATTTTTATACATTATATAAAAATTCAGGGGGCATGTTAAATCTTTTTAAAAAATCCTGAAATAATAAATTCCAAGTTATTCTCATATAATTTTTCGTTGGCAATAATTTTTATTTGTTGTTTCTTCAACTTTTTTTACGATTGGGAAATACGACCGACATTTCTATCGATAATTTTTAGCTTGCTTGCTAATGTTCGGTTAGGAGACCTGTTGTTAATATATTTTCCTCTGTTTTAATTATTTTATAAGTGTTTATTGCTCAGTATTCATTTCCCTCTAGTAAGCAATTGTAGATTACATTATTTACGGTTCGAAATCATAAAAACTAGTTTTACGATATGCTGAGTTGCCTAATTTATACATCTTCCAAAGAAACTCAGGTATATTAGGTCTTAAATGAGATTTAATTTCCTTTTCCATTGTCTAATGTATCATGTGTTTTTTAAGATTTCTTATAGGGCATTGTTAACTCAGAAAATACTCTTAACTAACTTGTACTGCAATCTAAGTCACTAAGATTTGTTGCTAAGTTTGTTTGCTAAGTTTTGTTGGAAAGTTTTTTTGCCTAAGCTTGTTGCCCAGCTTTTACCATTGATTTGATTTAACCCTTTAAAAAGTCTTCTTAAATTCATCTAGAGAGAAGAAATCGGCATATTTTTATAACATGTTTAAATACGAAGATACACCGCATATACCAGAATCCGCCAAGTAACAATGAATTGATAAATAGTGAAACATTATTATAATGAAACGTTGAATAAGTAAAGATGTACACTTTTCTCGCATCTAAAAGACTTCAGAATTGTTTAGTCTACTAATTGATGTTTATGTGGTTTTTGTTTTATAAATGCACACAGAATAAGAAATTCATAGAAATCCAGAAGCCAGTGCTTTTTAATTATCATTTTTGCATTAAGACCTACATTATTGAAAAGAAATGAAGTCTATGCAAACGAATAGAGCTGTTTCTTCTTTATATGCTTTGGGCCATTGATTCTTTAATTACATCTTCGAAACTTACCTCAATATTTGTCTGGTTAATTGGACAAAAATGTCGTAGGCTTTCCTAAATAACTATTAGGTATTTACTCTGTTCAGTTAAATCCTTTCTATTCAATGACAGCTGATCGACTTTATAAGTTCTGTGCTTACGATAATCTTAACTGTTTGTTTACATCAAAGAAGAGCTTTGGTTAATATTTACTTCAGTTTACGAATACTTTAGGTTTCAGATTGAGCTTAATATGTTTTGAAAACAAGATATTAAAAATGCTAAGAGCCCTTCTGTGGGAATGCGATTAGACTTGACGTATTCTTATTCAAAGTCAGTGAGGCATTCTTGTACCAGCAAATGTAATCAATCATAAAATAGTTTTAGAGAAAGAACCTCAAGCGCAGGGCGTCCTTTTCAATCGGCGTCGTTTATGTCTCTTTTCAGAGGTGAGAAGCCTTTTGAAAGTTGTGCGTTTATTAGTAACCCGATCATATAATTGACATTTCCATTTTCTTCGCTGAACTTAAATAACTTTCTGTATCCATATGGCAGATGAAACGGCCTTCTGGTAATTTATTCCAAATGGTTTCGTAAACTCAGTCACTATTTCTGCATGAGACCATATGTCAAGGCTTTCTGATTTGCAAACGGATTTTTTCAACGATCTTTAAATAGGATTTATATAAAAAGATGAACTATTACGGCTTAAAAGTATAACACTTTGCCATCGCATATTTCGTGGGGTAAAAAGATCTCCTCCGAAAAGCTCTAAGAGAGTTCTTCTTAAATTGTTTACAAAAAAAAAAAGAAATTACCGCCGGTTGTTTTTACCTTCACATAAAACTGCATTTTTGCTGCCATTAAGTCCGTATTGCATATCAAATTGCTCAAGATTTTTAAATTTCTCCACAATCAATTGCAAATTTTTAGCATCGCGTACGTTCTCCAAGAGATTACGAAAATGTTCCAATTGTTTTGGGGGAATTTTTGCATTGCCGCCGCTACTTGTTACCAACTTTTCAAAGATATGTTGAAAGGTTTGTTTTTGCACTTCAGACATGCCACCAGCAACTAAGCTAACGGAGTTAGGGGGTGTATTAGGCGGTGATTGTAGCAAAGCACTCGTCGTCGCAGATGCGGCAGTTGTAGGCGGCGGCGGTGGTGTAGTTTTAATATTCATTTCTTTTACAAGAACAAAAATAAAAGTTGTTCTTTTTAAATATTTAAGAAAAAAGAAATAAAAAATTTTTTTTCCGAATTTTTTTGTTTTCTAAATCAAATTCCTTTAATTAACACTTGTATCTCTTTTTTTTTTTCTTAAATCCTGCATGTATTAATTTTTATAAATATTCAATATTCCCATTAATAAATCGTAAAATTTTGTTTTTGTATTTTTACTTTTTTTTCTTGCAAAAATATTCACTTGCCAATCAACTTGCCACGTTAATGGTAAACCGCTTTCTAATTTTTATAAATTGTTTGTTAAGCTTATTTGAGCTGATTAAACTCCTTCAGTAGACGTTAAACCGTAACGCGTTTTAGTTTCGTTGAATACGTGAAACGAACTCGCAACGTACTGTTTGGCAGTGGAGGCAGCAGTAAATATGAAAGTCCATCAATTCCATGTAGTCACACACACATACATACAAAGATCTAACGAATTATTAAAAAAGAAATAAAAGCCAATCTTTCCATGGTTGCCGTTAGGCTGTGTGCATGTGTGTGTATGCGTTTCGCTACCATTCATCATAGCAGCAAATATATACAAAAAGAGGGGAAATTCAAATTGGAAACCGGTTTCCTTTAATTTTCTAACTGTGGTGGTAATGATTTATAAGGTGTGTTGGTATTGCCTCTTTGCTTTTGCTATCGCATATATCAACTGGGCGGGATTTATATATCGTATACAGCTCTGTTTTTGAAAAAACCGATTTAAGGATTTTATTATACAAAATATCCTTTTGTTGTGCTGAGCACAAACTTATTCCACATTGTGCAGTAAGCGTGTACGTGCGCACGTACGTACGTATAAAAATAAGTTATACTTTGTAAAATAGGGTGATTTTGGCCTTAGCCAGAGAGAATTAGAACACGCACGCGTATTATTTACACATTTTCTTACAATTATGACGACAAATATGTGAAATTGTTTTAAGAGTTTCTCTATTGCTTGCAGGATGTTTTCATTGTTTAGTTGCAGTTTTTAACAAAGCGATGTGTTAGGTATTAGTTCTACTTAATTTGAAGATTTCATTTTATTGTTGTTGTTTTCGTCTTGATGTTCCTGCTTGTTAAACTATATCACACTGCGCCATTGATATAAGAACAGAATAGAAGATTTTTGAATCGTTAACAAAGAATTAAGGTATCAGATAAAAATTTAATTGAAACTAAATTACGTTTGCAATAAATTGATTTAAATTTCAATATCTGACGACGAAATTGGAAGACGCAGGATGATTGGCTATTCTCAGCATATCTAAGGCTTCGCATAAATAATTCGTACGTCTTCGATAAAATGAATGAATGATTTTGTTAACTTAAAATACTGTACAATTTTTGTGCAGAGTTACCCGATGATAGATTTAAAGAAAGAAAGCGTATTCTTAAAAAAATTGTTGAGGAATTTTAGCAAATTATTCGAAATGAGAAGTCTTGGGATATTTCAAAAAATATTGACCAGCCTTCAAAACATGACACATTTTAAAAAAAACCAACTGACTTAGAGAGATCAAGAGAACTTTTTTATAACACTCAACACAAAGGGGTATAACCGTTTTGGCTTAAAGTTTGCAACATTCAGAAGGAAGCTTCAAAGTCCCTATAAAGTGTACATAGCCTGGATCAGCATCAAATTCTGAATTGAATAAGGTATGTCTGTTTGTCTATGTGGTGTGTGTTGTTGACTCATATCGACTTCGAATTTGGTTGGAATGTTGGATTCAAACTTGATTTCAAATTTAGTTTTTGCATGCGGGTTGGTATTGTAAATGGAGCAAATTCGCCGCAACACTCGCCCGCCGTAAAGCGTGAAGTGAATGCAACTTCGTTTCTCTAAGCAAAATTTGTGTGCTTGTGCTTATCACTCAGAAATTATGAAAGATAAATGACTCAAATTTTCTACAAGTTCTTTACAGAGGACTTTACTATTTTATGTGCAACAATGTGCAACAAAATCGGTCATGACCAAACAAAGCTATAAGTTTTGAAATTTTCTTTTTTTTCAACTCGATTAATTTTTTCTTAATAATAGTATCCATATGCGCATCACATAAAAGAACTTGAAGAGTAGAATGCGACAAGCTAAATGTGTTAATTCTAAATTAATTATCACGAAGTGTTTGGATAATTTAGAATATATTTAACCGATTGGGTATTTTGATTTGCATATTTATGTGCATAAGGAATTATGACTAAAAATAACGACTTCGATTCGTTTATTGTTGCAATATATTCTTTTCTTTGTACAAGTTTTGTTACACACTAATCAAACTATCAGTTATCTATTTAAAGAATAAAATACAAATTTAATACCTTAAATTAAATGGTGCATATGAAGGTGAACTTTCATTTTTGCGATGAAAAAATCTACACAGCATACACTGTTCGTCCCATTGTAGATAAAGAATAAATTAAAATAAGTTATATAAAAAAATTTGGTTATATAAAGTTTTATTTTGGTGAACTAAAGATTTTAGTGGTGGTGGATTCCAGCCTAATTTAACTTTCTTACTTGTTTGATAATTTTAAAAGTTTTTTCGATACCAACTTCAGCGATCTTGTAATTTGTATACATTCTTGATCACAATCAAATTTCGAATCGGTCTAGGCGTATATGTCCGTCTTTCTGTACCCCTGTATAAACACACCTCCGAGCGCAATAACTAATATACGGACTTTAAATTTGTCAAAAATATTGTAAGCTCTTGTACGAAAGATAGTGTTGAAAATGAACTGAAATCGATCACGCGCTGGGTATTATGTGAATTGAACTTTCAGAATCAAGATACTTCGACTTTTCCCCATCACTCATAATGTGCGCTAGATAAAACAACAGACAAGACTTCGCCTTCATTCTGTGGGAAAATAGGAAAAATCGGTAACGCCTACATAATATTATAGCGCATTGAATTTAATTTTTTTTTTTATTCCTTTTACGGTAGAGGGAAATTAGGGTTCGGCGATAGCAACATATAATTCTCGTATGCGCTTTTTATTTGTTGCGAGGGTATTCTGACTGATTAGGGCACGAACAACATTCATTTTCTGGATCAGATTGAGGTATTTTTATCAAATATTTTAGTGAGTGCAATTTTACCAAGATGCTATGACTTCCATAAAAAATACATATACTTCCCGATGATGATAAGTTCCTTCCTTGTACTTATGCGAAAGCCTCATAATGAAAACAATGCAGTTAATGGGCAACGAAAATGTTTGTAAAACTGTCATCCTTTTCTTGTTTAATTGTGTAATGTGCATAAGAAACTCTTAAAAATAGTTTTTTGGTAACTTGAAAAGATCTTTGGAATGCTTTAGAATAGTTTTTGTAAAGCGTTTGGAAATAACGTACAAATATGCTGCAAAGCACATAGGTCAACAACCCATTACGAAGAAAAAAATAATATAATATGCATTTTTAGATCCATTAAACGGCTTGGCTGACTTTTTAACTTAAGTTGTGAAGAGAAATTAGTTAAGCCAAATTATGTTCGGGATTTTAAGAGATAGTTAATAAGTTGATTGTTGTCAAGTAACTTATACATTTTACAAAATTTCTTAACTTCTACTGGGAGAGATCTTTGCTCCTTCTTTGGCTTGTTACAGACGACGTAACATTTTAATATCACACCGCGGTGGACGGATTAAGGCAAGGCACAGATCGCTAAAAATGCAACAAAATTTGTAAACATTTGCAATGTTTCCCAGAGCCACCTAGAGAAATGTGTGCATTTTGGTGACAGTTGCGGAATATATTTGAAAAGAACTTAATAAGAATATAGAACTATTTTAAATTGAGTGTTTAGATCTGGTCGAGAGGGTTCAATTTCGTAAAATATTGTAAAAATATTCTGCAATCTCTGCAGCAAGAACCAAAATTTTAAAAACGACAACGACGAAAACCTAAGGATTCTATAGGATAGAATATCAAAGTTGTGCAATGAAGATAATTTGTTTGTCATGGTGCTTTAGTCGCTTACGTTAGTGAATAAATTAGTTGACAAATCATTCAAATAAAGCGAGTAGAGAAAGGCAACAGATTTCTAAATAGAAGAAAATATCCTCAGGACTATTAATTAATGTTACATAACTTACTGTGCCACGTCAATTAGGGAGAAGTTCTTTCGCTTTCTTTCATGAGTACAGCTTTCGATTGACACTTGATAAACTTTTCATTACTTTTTCAATCAAGCGTATATCTCTGGAAACATAGTCTCGAAAGCTGCCTTTGTATGGGAGAGAAATCCTTACCTTACGAAACAACATATGTTACAAAATATTTTCTTTATTAGATTTTATTCTTTGTTAGAACTATCGCATTTAAAACAACTAATCCTATGGATTCTATGCATATTCTCAAATCAGCTGTAGAACGCAAGTACTTGCGCTTTGGCCCAACAACGAATGGTTCCATATCGGACGAGCTCATCGACGACACCCCATGTAACGGTTTATTTCGAGTAGTGTAATGAATTAAGCGGAATGATGTGGGATATTTAATATTTTTAAATCTGTCCTCAAAGGGACGAAGGACTGAATAATAATAGTATATTTAGTTCAGATTTTTACATTATTTGAAAAATTTTCCTAAAGAAATGCGAGTATATTTTTGCTTTTATTTTTTGATATATTTTAATAACCAAAAAAAGGCCGTGTAAATAAAAAAAAAAAAAGTAGCAAAAAAAAAGATTTTCTGTGTCTGTGCCAACGAGGAGGAAATCAGAAAAAGAAGAAAAAAATATAATATGGCTGTTCAACCATTTTTAGTCGAATAAAATCTAAAAACTCCCTTCGCTCTGCTTGCGGTATATATTTTTTTTATTGTGTTTTGATTTTACAATCAAACAATAAAAGCAAACCGCAGCTATATGATGCAGATGCTCTCGCTCATACACCCATAGGCACACGTAAATATAGACGAAATTTTTTTCCAAGTTTTACTTAATTGGAAAATTCTCAATGTTCTCACATTAGAGTCCTGAATAACCGCAAAACAATTGCAACTTTTCTTGTTGTACACACAAGAAAAAAAATTACAACAACAAACAAATGAAACTGCTAAATATAAACAATATACGTACATGAAGCTGTGTGTTATTTTCATCTAACTGATGAACACACAAATATCTCAATTATGTTCGTCATGTCTGCAGTAATGTCCGCACGTATGAATGTGTATTTGTTATAAGCGTGCATGTGGGCACGTATATAAAAATGTTTGTGCTTTCTATATACGTCGATTGGTTCCGAGGTATACATAGGAATATTTTCGTTTTTCTCTTACATATATATATATATATATATATATACCTTTGCAACTTTCCATCTATATTTGCTCTTCAATAATTGAAAATTAAATGTGTTTCGCAGATACAATCCTCTTATTAGTTTTATCTCATCATCAAAATTATCTTCGACGTCATTGGAATACGTTAGGATATCATTGTCTCTTCACAAATTTTAAAAACAACTTACTTTGATTTTTTTTTTTTAATTATTTTGTTTTTTATTTGACAGATATTTCGGCATTCGAAAAAGAAAAGGATGTAGAAACAAAAATCGCGAGGGGCCAGAAACAGATGAAGAGAGAAAGGAAAGCAGGAGCTTTGTAAATAAATTTAAGAACAATTTTAAAGCTTTGAAACTTCACGATTCTTAAGGAAAGGTCCTATGACTAAATTAAGTAACGTTTCTGCAACTCAAACGAAACTCATTTTGTCATAATTTTTGCAACACCCAACAAGAAGCTTTAAAAATCCTATAAAATATGTATATTCTTGGTCAGCATGAAGTTTTGAGTTGACTAAGTTATATATGTTCGTCTATGTGCATGTGCGGTGTGTGTTGTTGACACTTCATGGTCGCAAAAAAGAAGATATCGATTTCAAACTTGGTACGAACATTGGCAGTTTCTGTACGCGCGTTGATTTTGATGACACCATGTCTTTTACTTCTGTAATCAGAAATTCACGGAGTTTTGTGTGCGATTTTGACGGCTTAACGCATAACATAGTCCGACAGGTGAAGCAAGTTTTCAAGAAAGTTTCTTGAAAATCACTTGTTCCACACTTGACTGAACATCATGAAAGCTTTCTAGCCCTGAAATTTTGTGATGTCACAGAAATAGTGGAGAATAATTTTCTCTAAACTTTCTTTCCTTTTCAATGTACTTCTGCCTTAATATTTAACGCTAATCGCACCCTATGTTTTTAAAACGAATAACTTCGCGATGTGACTTTCAACTACTTATGAGAGCCGTGGAAATTCGTTTCTATATTTATAAATGTAAAATATTAAACACATGCCATTTAGATCTTGGAAATGCGGTATGAAATAATCAAAAAATTTAAATTGAAAGTTCAAATGTAACAATCAAATGTTGCAGTTGGCAACTCTGCGCGCACGCTGTGGTCGTAGTTTTTACTTTATGTGTAGAAATTTTGTTATATCTTTTTTTATTTTATCGCTTTGCTGCTTTATACGGTTTTAAACCCTAATTATAATAATTATGAACTTTTTGTATTGATATGATTTTGGTTTTTGCGATCAGCGCTTTGTGCTCTCGTCAAGAAGAGTCTTTTTCCTTTTTTTGGTTGTTGTTGCCTCCAACCAATTGCCTTGGATTGCGGCGCTAACAGTTTTTCTCTTTTGTTTAGCGTGCTTTTATTAGTGTGACGTTTGCGTTCTAATTTGAGAGAGCATTTTGAATATATGACGAACTTGTTTTTTTTTTCCTTTAAAAACGTTACTTCGTCTGTTCCTTTCCGACATGGATTATTTATTTACATCATGTCAAATAAAAGCAGGCCTGCTTTCGCTTTGCGAGCGTTGCTGTCATGCAAATGTGCAGCTATTACTGCCCGTCCGGCAGACGCAGTCCGAGGTCGACGAAAGGATTACGTTGGTCATGTCCCGACTGTAGGAAGCTTCACATTGACTTTTGAAGCTTTTAACGGAGACAAGGAATGGTTTTTCTGAATTAAGTAAAAAGCTATCTATCTCAACGTAGAGCTATCTCGTCGTTTAAGTTGTTAGTTCAGATTGGAAATAAGCCATTGTGGGCAGTGGGATTTTTAATGAAGGAATTTCTCGGAATCGTCCCCGCAATACTAATTCGTTCCACTTTCCTAAATTCAGTGACCAAGGATTTTTCTTGTTTGGCTTGCCTGACTTACACTCATCGAAACCTTTTCACAATTCTTTCCAAGTTTTCAGAAACGATTGATTGGATTGCACTAGTGTTGGTGTTTTAATTGCAATATCTGCTGCAGTCCCTTCCGATTTATTTGAATTTCCTACCTCTTCTGACGTTGAATTTATTGCCATTCGTGCGAAAATTGCCAGTAAACAGTTATATGTAACTTCTCCGTTTATAAGAAACGTGCTGCCCGCTTTTGTGATGCGGCCGAATCGTCTTAACTTACTGACATAGTCATGGGGCACATCAATTTGTCACAAGTCACTTGGTGTTATAGTGATAATTAATTATAATGGTAGACTGCGTGATCTTTGCTTTGCCATTTTCCTGGAGACAAATGTAAGCTGCTATCCGCCTTTTAATATAATTGACGTACGATGGTCCGCTGAACCACACTAAGGAACCAAGTCCAACTTCGTTAAATAAACATCACGATTTTAATAAAACCAATATTTTACTGCTTAAATTGCATACCTCACACATTACGTTTGATTTTTCTGCTGGGAATATTGAAACCTCATTGTCATCGTCCTATAACGTATTAAACCTAGCTATTTTTGCAATATCCGATTCGATCCGCTCCGATCAAGCACATGCTTTCGAAGCAAGTGCCCGCCATGGTTTATCAAGGGAATGAAATATTACCAAAATAGGAAATACAAACTTTTCAAAAAATTTATGAGAAGTGGTTCCGTTTATTCTGCTGCAAGATTTTAGGTTGAATTACCTCAAGTATCAATGTTATTCCTGATACCTTCAGTTGATAAAATCCCCACTGCTTGTTAATCGTAAGTATTTTTATAAGATTGTCAACTCCAAAAGAATCCCTAAAGAATATCCCTCGCAAGTTTCTTTCGAGAAACGAGTCCTCTGGTGATATTAAAACCTTAAATCTTTTCGCTGAACAATTCCAACGCGACGTTTTACATGGTTTAACGTCTCCAAAGTATAGTTGTGCGGCTGGGCATGATGGCATTCCATCGTGTATACCCAAATTATACTCTGAGAAGCTGTGTGGTTTATTTTAAAGATTTTCATTCAGTCTTTGAAATCAGGCGTTTTTCCCTTTGTTTTGGAAGGGAACTTACTCCACCTCATAAATGTGGAAACAGACATTACGTTGGATATTAAAGAGGTGTTGCCAAGTTAAGTGTCCTACCTAAATTATTTGAATGAATTGTTACTCAGCATTTAGCCTTACCTATCAAATCTTATATCTCTTCACTCCGGCATGACTTTCTGAAAGGAACATCAACTGTTACGAACCTTTTAGAGCTTCTATGCCCTGTTTTCAAGGCTTTTAGTCTGACCCAGACGTCGGATGTACTGATTTTAGCTTAGCTTTTAGTTAGTTAATTATAACTTATTGATCTTCAAACAACGGGCCTCTGACTTCCCTTTGTATTTAGTGAAATGGATAACCTCTTACCTTCATAACAGAATAGTCAGGGTTCTGTTTAACTTCATCATCTCGAATGAATTTCCAATGATAAATGTGGTGTCCCTCAAGGCAGCCACTTAGGGCCTCTTTTATTTATTCTATAGATTAATCACCTCTCCTCGGTGATCAAATCCATACCCTGACGATGTGAAACTGTTTTCTTTCTTCTCCTTGAAATGGCAATCATATCAGCTTCAAATTGACCTAAATAATTTGGTTACATAGTATTCGTTAAATATGATGAAAAGAAATCTAAAAAATGAAAGCAACTTTCTTCCTCAAGGGTGAAGCCTTTCAATATCAAGTATATAATTGATTTTCCTGAATTCGTTCATCAATTTAGCGGTTATATTCGACCAGAAATTGCGTTTTAATTTGGACATTGAGCTCTCTTTAGATAAAGCTAGGTCGGAGCTGGGTTTCATTAAGAGGATGGTCAAACAGCTTAAGGATCCTTACATTACAAAATGCTGTGCATGTGCGCAGTTAGACCAATACTTATGTATGTCGTGTGATGTTACGTAGATTCAACTTAATCTATTCAAGAGCAATTCTTGCTGTTTGCCCTTAGGAATTTGGGTTGGGAGCCGCTTGCCTGTTTATGAAAATAGATTGCTTCTGGTAGCCTTACCATCACTTGAGAAGCGTAGATTTTTTCTTGGTAATTTCTTCTTAATTAAGTTAATAAGTGGTACTATCGATTCGCCCTCAATTCTTGATGGGATAAACTTTAATGTCCTGAAGCGCTTCTTTAGGAATTTTCTCTTTATTAGACTTAGTCAATGTAAATTATGATTATGAGCTGTTTAAGAAAAGAATGATGTCTATCACTAAATCTCAATAACTATGTTTAATACGCGTGATTTGCCTTTGTCGTATTTAAAATAACTTACAATCTTAACATCTATGCTTTGAAAATTAACTGGTGTTGTTTCCTGTTGTCGAGTGCCAAACACTTGCAACTTGGATCTGTACTGACTGTGGACGTGCCTCTGTACTAATTGTGTGTACGCCTTTTTTGATTTCTTTTTTTTTTTTCCTACATTTATTTTTTTTTTCTTTACTTCTTATATACTTCCCATTATATATAACTCTGATATAGGCTTAATTCCCAAATTTTGACTTTCAAAAGCTCAGTACTTTTTAGACAGCTAGTCAAGCAATTTTAACAAACTCCCCAAACAGACGCTTCTTGATTAATTTGTGCGCTATTAACCTTGGAATAGGTAAATGAATATAATTGAATCGATTCCTTTTAGATGATTCTTGGAGTTTCGTGTAAAGAGAGTTCCAACCACGCTTGAGAATAATACCTTTTTTAAAAACATAAACGCAGCCATTTAATAATTTAATCCCTAACTACTTTAAAGTATTTATGCAATTCCTTGAAGTGCCTTAAAAGAATAACATGCTCGCTCTTCTCTGCTTATAATCGATTTATATTTAATTACAATACCATACTCGAGTATGAAGTTAGTGCAAATACAGTAATGAGATCTAATTCTCTATATTTACGATAAACGTTAAAGTGATTACTAAACCAAAAATGTTCATTTTAGTTAATTAAAATGAATAACTATACACCAAGAAGCAACAGTTTGCTTTAATGGGTGTATGTTTGTATGTGTGTGTCTTTGAGCGAGGCCTTGTAATAAAAATTGTTAGGTTAGAATATTTCCCATTATTTTACTTATAGAATGTTTTAATTTTGTCTCTCTCTTTGTGTGTGTGTGTGCCGTCATGTATTATAGAGATTTGATTAAAAAGAGGTGGAGCTTTAAAGTTTATAACAAATACGGAGAGTGAATAATGGAGGGAAGAAACGGAGAGATTTTGCGCATTTTGTTGAAAGGCAAAAAATTTGTGGGAAAATGCATAAATCGCACTATATACGTGCGTATGGCTGCTATAAACCTGTTTTATGTTTTTTCATGATTATTATTGTCAATCTTGTTGCCGTTATTGTCGTTGTTGTTATTTTCCTTACATGCATATATACATACGCACATGCAAACATAAAAGTTAATGCTCTCTTACAGCTTTATTGGTTTTTAATGAGTGTTTGAGTTGATGAAGAATTTAATTTATGATGTCCCGCAACCCCAAACCCAATCCATAACGGCATCACTTATGAAAGCCTCTGAGCCGCTTGTGTATGACTCCCCTTAAATTATACGGTACAAACACATAAACACCACCACCCCAATCCCTCTCCCGTCAACCCACGAGCATACAACACATAAACACATGGATGCATACTTATAGAGTAAAATTTTTAAATATGTGTAAAAGAGTCTATGTTATCTGTTTGTTTGTGTATGTAGGTCTTCTTCTGTTATATATGGATTGGTTTGTGTTATTGCCATAAATGAAAATTGGTCAGCGTACAAGCACACAAGGATGTGTTCAGCCATTATTCAATTTTAATGAAAAATGTTTCCTGATGTATATATATATGTATATGATGTATATATATATATATAAATATATATATATATATATATATGTATACACGTATAAATATATGTATAAATATAAAGCAGATCAGACTTTGCGTTTCCTTGCCTTCCCTACACACATACATAAACCTATATGTTTATTGTACAGTGTCCTTATAGTGAAAAGTATAACATAGTAGAGTTGATAGTTTGTCTCAGTGTGGGCTGTTTGTGTGTTTGTGTGATGGCTTTTTCCGTACTACAGCTACTGCTACTAAATGTACTACTATTAGCACTACTACTGCTGCTATTACTATTACTATTGCACGTACCAAAAATATATATGACAGTTTCGCTTAAATTGAAATCTTGATATTTTCACTTTACTTGTATTCTTATGAAAACTCTTGTTAGAATTGCTATTGTTATTGTTGTTGCCAGTGTTTGTATAAACCAAATTGCTTGTTATGTGGCTTACAAACAATAAAAAAAAGTAAGAAGAGAGAAGAAATAGTAAAAATGCAAAAAATACAAAACATAAATAACGTAAGCAGTTAAGGGGCTAGCAAAGAGAGAAAGCGAAAATGACAGAGTGAAGATAAAAACATATAAAAAAAAGAAAGGAAGAAATTTGCTATTTTTAAATTAATAGACCAACCATCCGACCAACAAACCATTAGTTTATATAAGTGGAATTCAACCATAAGCACATTTGAAATAAATTTTACCTCTTGGCCAGCTCTTCAGTTCTAATGACTCTAACGACCACTCTGTTGACCATTTTGTTGTTGAGTTTTCAGTTTATTCCCACTCCCTCTCTTTACATATATCTTTCTCTTTTCCTCACTTTTTTTTCTTTCTCTCTCTGTCTTACTCTCAATCATTTCATTTGAACAGCCAATAGATGACCGGGCGTGAAAGGGGAAAATAGGTGGAAGATTTTATTGGAAAAGGATGCAGGCAGGGATGTTGTTATCGTGCTTTGATGATTTAATTTTCTGGTCTTCTAATTTAATTTTATTATAGAAATACTCACTAACGAGAATGTGTGTGCTTGGATTACTACAGCGTATGGTATGGTACAGTATGTCAGGGTATGACGATGATGATGCTATTAATGTTGCTGCTGTTATTCTTGTTGGTGTCGTTGTTGTTGTTATTACTGGATTTCCATAAAACAGTTGCTGCAATATATCTCTGCGTTGTTCGTGGATCGTACATCTTGTATATATGTATATATAAATAACGCAAAGCCATTTCACTTCTCTTCATATTCGTATGCAAATTCATTAATGGAAAATGGTGGTATTGTTTAATTGAAAAAGGAAACGTGGCAAAGGTGTTTTATAAATGGAATTGGCACAACAAATTTACTCATATAATATATGTACGTAGATAGATATACACACAAATATATATATACACATGGATGTATATGTATATGCAGTAGGTAGATAGTGTGCATAAAATAATTTTTGTTGTTACTTCTCATGGTGCGGAGGGAGAATTTTTAATTAAATTTTATCATACTTCTTTTTTAATATTCTCTTCTTTTTTTTTTTCTTCTTTTCTCAGTTCGGTAATATGGGAAAGGTCTCTAACAATTATGTTTATATGTATGCGAAAGGACATGTAGTACATGGCGTTCCACACACGGACAAGCATTCATTTAATTGAACTTTTTTTTAAATTTTTACAGCTTAACGTAGGTTAGCTATATACATCGGATAGAGATTAAAACTAAATGGACTATGAGATAATTCTGTTCTTTAGTAAATTTGTTTGATTTCAACAAAATCTAAATAAGGGAACCTTGCTTTGCTGTGTAATATTTTCCAATTCCT
This sequence comes from Glossina fuscipes, assembly GCF_014805625.2. Taxonomy (NCBI): domain Eukaryota; kingdom Metazoa; phylum Arthropoda; class Insecta; order Diptera; family Glossinidae; genus Glossina; species Glossina fuscipes. The sequence goes on from NW_023998423.1 coordinate 312,525, forward strand.
TTGCAGAAGACTACTCAAAGCGTTGGAAAACGCTTTTTATCGACGTTCGTACATTAGGTGCATAAGGTTCTTAACAAATTTTTTATTAATTATGCAGCAGTAATGGACATTCTCCCCTACGAATCGTCATTTTGCATATGGAGAACAAAAAGCTATACAAAGCCTTGAAATATTGTTCGCAATCCGTTGAAGCCAATACAAACTTTTCAAGAACATCGTTTTAAAAAAGGATTGCTTTGATTTTTAGTCAACGTTTTTTTATAACGAAAAAATCGCTCAAAATCGAAATAATGAAGAAAACGTGTTTCACCAGGGAAAATTCTTGTAAAGCTATCGTTGAAATTTATAAAGCTAATCGACGGGAAACTGCTCTTAACATGACAGGTACGATTAATTCAAAAATCAAAGTTTCGAAGAAACCGCGATTAATTTTTTTACTTTTTAACTTTTCATGATTTTCCTCAAAACACGGATTTTTTGAATCACGTACCTTTTAAATATAAGTACTGAATGACTCGGATTGGTCCACTTTTTCGACAACTACCCATATAACAAAACTATTATTTTTAAAATTTCTCGAGAAAATTCGCTGAGTGAATGCATTGCGGTATTCTAAATTGGTATGAAAAATTCAGATGGGATGGGGCTTTTTATGGCACCACTTGCCAACAATTACGCTGCGAAAAGTGAATTAATTTCCAATCAATTTTTTCGTGACAATTGGTTCATAATAAAAATTTGTCACTAAAATTAATCTTGGCGTGTGTTTCATACAACAATTTGAGTTTACTATTTACTTTTACGCCACGTGCACCTAAAATTTGATAAGCATTAAGAGATTTCTAATATCGATGCGATTATATTTTCTCTTAACACATTGCTTTGGGTACCGAAAAGAAAGTCTTGCAGTCTTGCATGGCTTGGCCTATAAAGTTCAATTTCTATCATTGCCGTTAAAAAGAATATGAAGACATTTTGCTTGACTTCATAATAAAATAAAAAATAAATATAGAAATATATAAAGAAAGATAATAACAGAAATTAAAAACAACCTCTTAACAAAAATATATTTACATTTTTTGTATGCAGTTTGCGGAAATGATCATTATAAGAAGCTACGTAAAAGACACTGTACCGTTTTCCTTTTCTGTAAATTGTGAACAAGTACGCGTTATCTATCATCTGAGCACGTCCGATTTGAAAATATTTCACAAGGCTCAGGCATATACAATAACTATGAATATAATAACGTATTGGCAGGTGATTGACTTGCCTTTCTCTAGTCAACCTCCAATGGCTATGAATAAAAAGAATCAATGTACATAGAATCAGAATCGAGAAACTGATTCTCAAAAGCTCCTCGTATGAAACTTAGAAAATTGCGTCGATGTATTTTTTTTTATTCATATCTAACCGACCATTTCTCGAATAAAGGAAAGAACTATTCAAATACGTACGCTAGCCAAGAGCTTCGAAATTTTTATATATTTCCAGTTTCGAGGTTTTTTTGTTTAGTTTTTCACATCACACCCACATTCCTGTCTACGCTTTATCTCTACATCTATAGATAAATATGACGAAGTACATTATAAAAGAAGGTACTTTATTCACTCCATTACTTCTATCTCCTAAAAAGGGTATGACTTCCGTAGAAAAAGCGTCAAGGGTTTTTTTTAATGACCACAAAAATGAAAGCCCTAATCGAACAAACAATAAGTCACTGATAGAAACTTATGCTAAGGAGAAAACGTACGATATGAGGTTGTTTAGAATATTGAGTCCATTTTTTGTCCGAATTGCACCAGTTGCTGTTGGTAGCCTTGTTTCATTTTGTTTGGACAAAGTGTTGATATTAATGATAGTTTTAAGACTGATCGTAACGCTGTTTGTTTGTATGTTTAGAATGTAACAAAGCTTGCAGAAGGTTGGGTGACTTGAAACTTTGTAATGAAGTTCTCCAGTAAAAATTCAACTTTTTACTAACAATAAATTGCTGTCAGTTACGCCTGTGTTACGGAATATTTTTATAGCCGTTACCAAAGAATGAGGAGTGTATTCATTTTGCCAAAACGTTTGCAACGCCCAGAAAAAAACACCAGAGAGCCCGCAAAGTATATATATTCTTCATGAGCATCACATTCTAAATCGATTTAAGCAGGCCCGCTTGTCCGTCTGTGTGTCCGTCCCTCTGCATAATGTCTGTTGTAAATATTGTCCTGGGGACAAAAATGAAGCTACGAACTTCAAATTTGGCAAAAGCGTTGAAAGTTCTTTCACGCAGGTTGGTATTGAAAATGCGCCAAATCGTTAGAAAGACACGCCCATAACACCCCGTAAACTCCTCCGGTTTTCAAAACGGACAAAATAATTGGTTTGTTGCACACAACTTACAAACTATAACAGTTCAATGTATGAAAGTCTGAAGGCATATTCTGTAGGCGATGCTGCAGCAGGTGTACAAAAAAGAGAATAATTGACCACGCCTACCCAATAATATAGCTTATCAAAATTGAATTTTTTTTAATACATTTATAACCCCCAGAAACAAGCTTCAAAAGCCCCATAAAGTATATAAATTTTTGGCCAGTTTTATATTTGGAACGCACCTAAACATATCCGCCTGCTCATCTGTCTTTCTGCGTAACTGTGTAGTATTTGTGATGAACATTTTCTCCTCAGATAGAAGATAGTTAGATAAGTTCCTAATTAATGACTTCAAACTACTATACCTATAGACATTGGCCAATGTCCAACCAATTCAATAGCAGTTCTAATATAACTTACGCCGAATTAACACCATTGTTTTTTCGAGAAAAGTCGCACACTCTTCTCTTATATTGCTAAATAACGTGAGACTAAAAAACTATCCAAATCTCTTAAGTGACACTAAATGCATCAATGTACAAAGTACAATAGATCTTACAGTACGTTTATACAGGTGAATTTAGAGATAAAATCGCAGGATTTTTCTATGGAAGTTAATACTCAATAGTCAATACAATGCAGAAAGAATGCTTCTTGGGCTAAGAAGGTTAGATTGGAATCCACTTGTCCTTTTGCCACCTTATGAAAATGGTTTTCTAAATATATTCTTACGTTCTCCTAAGAAAGGTCGGTTTGATCTAAGCAGTCCCTTCATAGGGAAGTTACTAAGTTATGTATACTTGTGGATATGTTAAAAAATTTTGGATGAAGTTTTTGTAACTTGTTATGATTTCAGCCATAGAGTTCCATATTTTTATGATATGGTAGTGCAGGTTAATGGAAAGAAATGCAAAAAAAACGCGTCACTAACCCTCGTCAGAATAGGCAATGGATCGCAAATTAACAACTCGACGGCGCGGGTTCAAATTTCCTGTCCGGTAGAGTTTGCAACAGAAGCGAGCATATGAACTGAGTTATCCTGCAGCCTTTAAATTCATACTTTGTAAATTTATTTACAAAAAATGGGCAATAAATAAATAAATAAAAAAGAATTTTTTGTGATAAAAAGGCACATTTCAGACAATCAATTTTCGCATTTGACAACCATAACAGTTTAACGTGTTTTGGTGTAGCTGGCGATTTTCTACTGCGGAAATATATGTAGATCAAAGAATCTGTAACTTTTGTGTGAGAAATAAGATTAAGAGTTCCGATTCCCTTAAAATGTTGATTGCGGCATTCGGCGAGTGCATTTTGAGCACAAACCGAAAAAAGCACACCAAGGTCCGTTGAATGTGAAGGCTTTGATGAATATTTTCTTTGATTACAATGACATTGTGCATCATGAATTCTTGCCAGTAGGTCGTACCTTGGGTAGAGAATATTAACTCGAAGCTATGCGTGGTTTGCCTGAAGCAGCAAGAAAAAAGAGCCGGGAATTGTGGAACAACCAATCAGGGATATTGCTTCACGATAATGCGCCCTCTGCGACTTTTTCCTGCTTCTAAAACTGAAACGAACTAGGAAGGGGTAGGATGTTAAGGATAGAAGGATTAAGGATATAAGACCGCATCGCTGAAAGGGCTTAAGATGATGTCGACAAAAGTTTATTCGAAGTGCTTCGAGAATGGGAAAAAGCGTTGGCACAAATGTATAATATCTAAGAGGGATTACTTGACTTTAAAGTCCACCTATTTTTGAAAATTTTAAAGGGGTTTTTTTGAAACATTTGGGATCAATGATTTGTTTTCTTATTCTTTTAACTCAAATTTGAACCAACTATGCGGCTTGCCGTAGGCCTTATTGATTTAACCACTGAAACAGCCTTAAAAAGGATAAGTTTTTTTTTAAATGATTATAAACACTTTCCAAAAACATCCGGTAAAAGAAGGTTGCAGTCAAAAGACAAGATACTTAGATACAACTTCCAAGTCGCAATTGATTTGACACAAATATCCTTGTCGTGGCTCTTTTTCTTTTGTTTAAATGATCAGTTATTCAGGCCATGACCCTTATTCGCAACAATGCGATGAACAGAAAGAAGAAGAATCGAAGAAAGGGAATGATATAGGCAGATAAGCTCAATATAATGGGTTTGTGCGGCCGACCGGCAAGCATTATGCCTTTACCGATTGAACACTCAATAGTTACGGTTACAGTAAACTCTACTGTACTGTGCTTTGAACCGGCGGTTCTTACCCACTCAACTACTCTGCTTGCGCAATTCTGCTTGGGAGGTCGTTTAAAATTTTCAAGAAAAAATTGTTCGCGGATAATGAATTTCTTTTACGTAATTTGGAAGATCCAACTATCTATCTATTAGGCAAAAAAAGACGCCGATTTTTGAAAATATTTGCAGTGGCTCACCTCTTTAAACACAGTATAACCTATGGTAGATATTGCAATCTATTATAATATGGCTTTATGGCTTCGAGTTTACGTAAGCATCAATAAACAAATAAATAAATAAATAAGCTCACCAAATAATATTCTATTATCTTTTCCTGCATCCAAAAGGAAGTGAATCCAAAAACTCTTCTTCTCTTAGCCCCTAATAACGGTCTTAGACTTTAAGGATTTCAGAACAGAAACTTTAGCGATCTTCTGTTCGTTTTAGGGTCCCCATTCGTCAACTTTGCTACTGGTATTTCAAGTTTACAATATAGAGCAGCGATAATTGCGGACAAATAAGCAAAACATAAATTGCATACACAGTAATGAGTTAATTAATTTAATGACGTACATGACATTTTGCCACATAACTGCACGCTTAAACGTACAAACATATGTTTGCACGCATATATATATATATATATATATATACGTATACACATATAAAATATTATACATGAGAAAATCATGTTTTTTTTTTTTTGTTTTTTTAAATGCTTTGCTGCAGATTATAAAGTTATTAATTAGGTTTTAATTAAATTTACTCCATAGAAAAAAAAAAATAATAATAATCATAACACACAAAAGAAAATACAGGAAATAAAAAAAACAAATGATTTATTATTAATTAAAAAAATGAAAATTCAATTAAAAGTAATTAGAGTGTTTTTTTTTTAATGAAAAATACTTTTCTTCAATTTAAATCAAGTAATTGATGAGGTTATTAAATGAAGACCAATAGATTAATAACTAACAATAATAAATGGGAAATATTTAAATGAATAAGTGAGTAGTTAAGTATGAAAAATAAAACAAACTTATAAATACAGGAATGAAACCACAAACGCAATAAACAAATCAACAAATTCAATTAGAAACCATTATGTCTTTATATAAACTACGTACATAGATATATATGTATAAATATATATATATATATATATATATATATATACATATGTATGTATGTATACAAAGCAATTTAGTACTATAGGACAAGAAGCATAATAACAATAATAATAACAAGAACAATACCAACAATCACAATTAACGGATTTAAGCTTAATAGAGAATCTTAGCAGAAAAGTTGAGTTGTTCGTTATCTTCTTCAGCATCAGCATCAGCATCATCGTCCCCATCGTCATTATCATATAGCCGTCAACGCAACTAACCTAACTGTGTGCATAGAAACTCAAAAAGCCATTTAACTAAATCAAACCGCATACAAAGAGACTTTTCTAATTCCATCATGCGCTCATTTTCTCAATTATTCAATTCAATTTAATGCTCTAGACGAAGTTCTCGAAACTAAACAAGCAAACAACCAAGCAACTAACACACTTACTCACTTAAAGGCCAGCAGATGTGCATATTCTATGAATGCTACGTATGTGCATGTTGTCGGGTTACATGTATGCGTGGGTACCGACATATATATGTGTATGTATGCGTGCTTATGTGTACGATTGAAATTTTCTTCAATTTTCAATTTTCTATGAAAGCTTTGACAAAAGCCACCATCCATTTCACCATCTTCAACGCCTTTGTGTATGCTTCTATTTTATCCTTATAAAGCTATATTATACAAAGAAAAGTATCGGGAATTGTTAAAGATCAAAAAAAAGTAAACAAGTGTGAGTAAGTAAAAGAGTAAAAATAATAATTTATAAACTTAAGAGGCACCAATCCGATAACGAATGATAATCTCTCTCATGTACTTAAATTTCTGAATATTGCTATAATTTTGATTAGCCCACCGAACACCAAACAAGGACAAAATCAAGTAAGAACATTACACTGCACCACTTCGCCTAATACAGTTGTTCACTCGTTTCGGTAATAATAGACCAAAAGTTGTATATTATTTTCATACCTTTTACGAAAGCTCGATTATTGGGGCTCATTTATATATGTCCATTTTCTAGTATGATCTAATTTTTGCCAAAAAAATATTAAAAATTATACCTTTCTACTATATGTATATATGTATTCAGATTCAGTGTACCTAGGATCGGCAATATAAGAGAGGGTTCAACGAATGTATAAAGCCGAAACAAAAGGCAGACAGACAACCAGACGGACAGACATGAGAATATTACTATCGCAATTACTTTTCTAAATTCAAAATAGTTAGACTGGCAGTTAGCGGTATACCCGTGGAATAATACAATCGGTGACGTAAATCAAGAATCCATCGCCGGATCAAACGAGCGAAGATTGTTATTATATAACTTATAAAGTACCACAAAAAGGTTATGAAGATGATATTTCTTGTCGCATTGTGGAAAGTAACTTATTTCTGCACGCGTTGCAAATCCTCAAGGCACATTATATGGCATTTCTTGAAATAAGACTGAAAACATTATCTGTTTAACCAATAAATTAACTCGTCCAAAATTTCACGTTTTTTTCCATCGACGAGCACTAAGCTTCTTTTCATTCAGTGCATAAATCAACCCCACCCTCAAATTATACAAAATAACATCAATTTGTGGGTTTTTTTTTGTTGTTGTTAAAATACAATCTAAGAATGATACAAAAATAAGTAAAAACGTTACAGAGGACCATGGCCTCGGTAGAATTCCACTTCGATTTATACGGTTATTCTTGTAACGACTAAAATGTTATATGGGAAGTGCTTGAAAAGGTGGTGCAATCCAAAGCATTTTCAATAGTGTTGACCTTTAGGCCAAAACACGTAGGTGCTCCAAAGTTAGTCAAGGCAAGAAAATAAGACAGACCCGCAAGTAATATAATAAAAGGTGTATCCATCTAAAAACTTTCTGGGTGTTGCATGCATCCGCACAAAATTAATATACTCTTGTGTCATAAGTGGTATAGGGTATGAAAGTCACGAGATGATATAACCTCATGGGTGAAGCAACGCAGATTCGAGCGTGATTCACTCTGAATAAATGCTGCTCGCAAGCGATCCCGAAAATGATCGTTACACTTGTTTACCTTTACCTTTGCTTAGTCGAAAACAGAGCTTTAAATAGCTACTTCCCTGTACTTTTTTGATACGTACTCAACGTATACGTGTACTTATACATACACATATGTATGCAATGACTGCTTATATTAAGAAGTTTATACGTTAAAGCGTTTACGAGTTGAGGTTATATACGGTTAGCATTGCATTCGAGCAAAACAGAAAAGAAAAGTAAGGAAACAAGCACATATTTTCGTATCCTTGCATAACTTTAAAATAGTTTTAAAAAGGGTAAGTAACATAATAAAATAAATAGTATGAACTAATATAATAAAATATAATATAAAATTTTCTTTACATTGTTTTCGTTTCTTTCTTTTATGGCGTTTCTTTGCTAAATTTCTCTTTTTATATTTAATTAAAAATCATAATAACTGTAAATTACCTTTAGTTTATGACATCTTTTACTCACTATTGACACGTGCACATACACCTCACAATTACATTTTCTACCATGCATTAGTGTAAAAACTAAACTACTTGCGCTAAATTAATTATGAGTGAAGTGAATAAAGGGGTGAGTGAGCTGTTGGCGTAAGTAAATGGTTGACTGACTGACTGGCTCACTGAGCTGATGGGACAACGCTTTCTTTTTTTAATGAAAATTCGCGCGCAAACACACGGTGTTAACCCGTTTAGTTATATAACGAGAGGTATGGAGGCAACTGTATTCGCTTACATTGATATCAGGAGCTTGCAGTGCTCGCCCTGTTATATATATATGTTTGTTATTATAAACAAGACAATTTTTCGCAAATTCAATTAATTTCTTCATTAAGGTTTTGTGAGTTTTTTTAATTAAATATATAAAGAAAAAACAACGCCTATAAGACACATACGTCGCAGTAAAATAAACTTAATAATTTAATTAACCGGTTTTTATTAAACCATCTATTCGACAAAAAGTTGTTTTTTATTGATTTCTCAAATACTAACTTTTTAAATCATTTTCATGAAAAAATGAAATGTATCCATAGGATTTTCAAAAATATATACCGACCGATTTACTTTTAATAATATTCGTTACATAACAAGAATGCTATAGCCGGATAAGTGCAACCTTTGGATACCCTACGCCACCGATATCAAAAATTATACATTATTTTTAGGAAAATGCATGACTTTCATGGAAGCTTTCACATTGAAGGAGGATATTGAAAGGTCAACGTGGTCTAAATTTAGGAAACTTGGTATGTTTTTCAAATACTTTATTTATTTTTTCCATTTGCGTTTTAATAAACCGCAAATTAGTCCTTATCGGCGTTGAAGGTTTTACTTTCATGAGAGCACCGATATATGGGCCCACTTTAAAAACTACATCTATGTAATCAAAACTCCCTATTGTTGATTTACTAAGGACAATTTTTTATCATAAAGTATTAAAAATAAGTTCTTTTTAGCATATAGAGCCTTATTTTGTATTAGAACCCTTATACGGGTTCGAACCTACGGGTTCCGGTAAGGTTCGGCAAGGTTTTTTATGTCAAATTGTTATTATGAGCGGAATCTTCATGAAGAAGTATTGAAAATTAGGGTTTTCCACAATATAAAGATCTAACTTCCGTAGTAACGGTTATATGACAAAAGTTCAAAAACTTACTGCATCGGATACAAAGTTTTCACAAGAATTGAGAATGCCGAAATGCTATTACTAAGCGATTTTTGTCCCGAAATTCTAAAAATTTAAATATTTTTCTTTATAACGAAATAAATCAAAATAAGGCGTTATATGGGGAGAGATCGAAAAAGTGATCCAATCTGAACCATTTCGATGAAAACATGCATTTATCTCAAGACCTTCTGGGATTTATAGACATCCGCGTAAACTTAATATGCGTTGTAGCACAAGTAGAGAAAATTATAAACAACGCCTTATCACATAGCTATAGAATCTAAAAGTTTCATGACAACGGATGGGGCGGAAAAAAGGAACAGGTTTAAGATTATTACGTTCACCGCCGATTTAGTGGACCTGTAGAATTAAGCTGACAAGAGCGATAAAAAAGAAGAATTTTATTATAAACCTATTATTTACGGTAAGGTTGCTAAGCCATAGTAGGCTAGGCAGTAGATATTTGACCAACACAGGGAATACGGATGCCGGCACTATTTATTGATATGTTATTACGGAATTACATGTAAATCCTTGCTCTTTTAAAACTTGAACAGTTTGTTATTATTATTTACTTATTTATTTATTTATTTATTTATTTATTCCTTTATATATGAAATTCAACTACAGAAAATTACAGTCGAATTCAGTACATGTTAATAGAAAATCTTATACTGATTGATTTAAAACTAGTATATAATAAACAGGGAGAAAAAAAGAAGAATAATAAGCAAGCAAGTTTAAAAATAAATTGAAAAGTTAAAAAATTAAAAATAACAATTCATGTATAAATAAATAAAACGAGAAATAAAAAGCATGTACCTAGCTAGCACAGAAGCACACCCGCAACAAGACAGATCCAGGTTGCAAGCGAACCCCTAACCATTGCAAACATGCATAAACTTGGCAACCAACACGTTAACAACACAATATTGTTTTAAATAAAAAATGAGATATTAAGAATGGAATGTTACTTTAAGCACGACATAGATAAATCGCGCATATTAAGCAAAATTGCTTTAATAGACTTTGAAGAGTCCGATAATGAGAATAAGTGATAGACATCATTCAGGATTCTGCAAACAACTTTGAGCGGGTTAAACAGCTCATAATTGTATTTACATTGACTAAGCTTAATGAAGATAAAGTGCCTAGAGAAGCGGGGACATTAAGGACATTAAAGCTTATCTCACCAAGCAATGCGGGCGAGTCAACAGTACCATTTATTACTTTGATTAAGAAGGAAACCCTAAGAACAAATCTACGTTTCTCAAGTGACGGTAAGGATGATAGAAGCAACCTATTTTCGTAGGGGGGAAGAGCGACAATCGGGTCCCAACCCAAGTACCTAAGGGCAAATAGCAAGAATTGCCTTTGAACAGATTTAATTGAATCTACATAGCACCTATATGAAGGAGACCATACAACGGAGGCGTACTCAATTACAGGACTAATCAAACACATGTGCAACCTTTTCGTAATATAAGGATCATTAAGTTCTTTGGACCACCTCTTTATAAAACCAAGCGTCACGTCGAATTCATTTGACGTGATGCAGTTAAACCAAAACCTGAAGGATCTATTGGGCAGATAGGAGCTTAGCCATTTTACTAAATAGAAAGGAAAGCCAGATGTTTGAAGTTTAAAAATAAGTAAGTTATGGTTAACCAAATCAAATGCTTTGCTTAAATCAGTACATATTACATCAGTGCGAGAGCCACTGGAAACATGACGAGTAAACTCTAGCAGATTGGTGACCGTAGATCTTCCTTTCCGAAAGCGATGCTGGTATGGGGAAATATACGAATTAATGGCAAAGGCTAAATGCTGAGTCACAATTCGGTCAAACAGCTTAGGCCAAACACTCAACTTGGCTATGTCCCTGTAGTACTCAACGAGTTGTCTTCTTGCACTTTTTTGAATAGGAATAAGGAAAGTACTCTTTCAATACAAAGGGAAAACACCTAAATTCAAGAACAGGTTAAAAATCTTTGACATAACGCCAGACAACTCGACAGCGCAGGATTTAAATACGCATGATGGAATTCCATCAGGTGCAGGCGCTCAAGTATATAGTAAAGAGCTCAACCCTTTAACAATGTCATTTTCAGAATAAACCAAATTGGGAATTGAAACCAGATTAGTTATAGGGTATGGGTAGTTTGCTGATAAATCGGAATTAGCAGTCGGAAAGTTTCGTCGGAAGTATTCAGCAAAGAGATTTGAGATTTCAAAATCATCCGAAGAATCGGAACCATTAAAAGAAACATGCGAGGGATGTGTGGAAATTTTTCTTTTTGAATTAACAAATTTAAAAAAGTATTTAGGATTAGCAAACAGAGAGGATTTAATGAAGTGCAGATATCTGCAATAATATTGGTGGTTGAGAGAGTTGAATCTATGCCTTACCGCCGAGCAAGCGAAATAGTCGAAAGCAGAGCCACTTTTCGAGTATTTTTTGAAAATCGTGTTTTCTCTATTCTTGAAATATTTAATTGTCTTATTAAACCACGGGGTACACCTGCTTCGAGATCGAAATTACTTGACCGGAACAGATGCAGAAATATCTAAATGTAATGTATCGTAGAACGATGGCAGTAAGCTTTCAATACTTCCAGCTGAAAAATTAAGCATAATATGTGAAAGATGAAGTTTTAGTATTGAAACTTTGATTTTATGGAAATCTTAAAATTTATTTGAAAAAGTTGAATTAGGAACGTTACAGAAGTTCAACGAACCATCATGTTTGTAATGAAAGAAAATAAGCAAAGCTGGATGATAAGGATCCTCAGGTAAACTAAAAAGAAGAGGACGATTAACATAAATCTCAAGAAAATTGGCAAAGCAAAGATCAAGCAGTCTACCATTGCAATTAGGGGTATCGTTGTATTGAACTAAATAATGATCGAATAATTCATTAAAGAAGACAATAGCTCTATCAGATGTTGAAGTCGGAATCAAACAGACAGAACTATCACTGTAACACCAAGTGACTTGGCACCCAACGCAATGTCTATATCGGTAGGTTTAGATTGCTTGGCCACTTCGCAAATGAGGGCGGCCTGTTTCTTATATACGGAGATGTCCAAATTTGGGGGAATATATGAACAGGTCACATAAAACTGTTTTTTAGGAAATTTTGCTCGAATAGCGATAAATTCAACGTCGGGACTAGTGGAAAATTCAATTGAATAGGAGGGGACTGCCACAGATATGGCTATTAAAACACCACCACCATTGCGACACAATAAATCATTTCTGAAAATCTGAAACAAATTATAGAAAAGTTCCGCGGAATGTAGATCAGGCTTTAACCAAGTTTCAGTGAAGGCCAAACAGGAAGCTCCGTCCTTACTGAATTTAGGAAAGTAAAACAAATTTTTGAATTTAGGTCCCTAACATTTTGATAAATGAGAGATAATGAGCCTGAAGAAATATTTAGTTTCTGAAGGGGAAAGGGCTACTGCGTTAGTATTACGGGGTTGATCACGTGGGATAAATTCCTTAATTAAGGATCCAACCGGCCGACAATCGTTGATTTAATAACGTATTCATGTTTTCCTTCCAAACTAGAATTTTAAAAGACGAGATTGCTCTAGGTTGAGAAGGAGCCAATTTGAAAATGCTAACGCGCTTTAAATTGACAGATGGGACTTTCACAGCCAGATAACTTTTTGTGTTATCTCCGGTTGTATCAAGTGCCAGCTTTGACACAAATATTGCCTTTCTGGGAGGAACTGCCTTCAAGCAAATTTTATCTGTATTAGGAGCGGTAGGGTTCACGGATAGATTATTACAATTAATTTAGCGAGAGAAGTAAATTCTAACACTAAAATCTTAAAGCACTAGCATATAAGGCTATCGGCTTTATTGGAAACTTCACTGCAATTGAGAAAAAATAAAACAAAGTTCGTCTCACTATAACCCACACCACTTACCACTTGCGGTGGCACAAGGACATACTAAGTTCGTGGAGATTTATGCAATACCCAGAAGGATTTGGGATAGACCCTCCTTTTATTATACCGGTCGTTTCGGAATCTTTTTCTGAATTGATCTAAACTTGCTTCTCCAACTGGGTTTCCTGTGTTCAACGTATAGGTCGCAAATTTTTGATATATTTTGGTGAAATTTGGTGCATCAATATGTTTTGGCCCAATGAGGAACGCTATTGAAAATAGTTTAGAACGGACCACTTGCAAAACTTCCTCCTATTTTCAAAAATCATTATATGAGTAACTGTATGAGGTGGTGTAGCGTAACTAATAGTGGACTCTTTCCCACTATATTGTGTTTGATTGCTTTAAATGCAGGCTTTTGAATGAGTAATTTGGAAATGGTCCGTCGATGGTGCTGAACAGTTTTGCCAAATTCCAGGTGGCTACGGTATATGATCCTTACGTCTTATTTTTGCTTGTTTTTAGGACCTTTCATCATGATAATTATGACATTATGACATCATGACTTTTTTTAAATTTAAAAATTAAATACGAAAAATATTTAAACAACTTTCGCAATTTATTCCCACCTGGTCCCGAAAAGCAGAATTTATTTTCACACCTTTTTAAAGAATGCACCCATATGAAGCCCTTTTTTGGTAAATTTCCTGTTCGTTTTTGTGAAAAACGAAAAGTTTTAATTGTGCTTTCTGCACATTTTCTTCAGAGTTTCAACAAAACACTTCTTCTTGGGGCAATATTTGCTGTTTCACTAACAATTTGCTCTTCATTTAAATTAAACACGCAACTATTTATTTATTACTTGTATTTGTTTTTAAAATGAACCGCATAAAATCTAAAAACAAATTAAATTATAATTAAACAATTTCAATTTAATTATTTTGCACAACAAAATAGTTAAGCAAATAAATAATGGTGTACGTGCGTACACACATATGCATGTACATACATGTACGCATTATCTCCCAATAGACAGTTAACCCGTTAAGATGGCATTGCATTCAAAAAAAAATTGTTGGCATATTTTTTTTATATTATGATATATGAGTTTAGGGAAACTGCCATTCGAATTTGAACGGAAAATAGATTGAAAGCCTAAGATTCAAGAAAATCCTTCCCTTTCGTAAACAAACGTCCCTATTCGTTGATTTGTCAGCGAAAGAACGTCGAATCTAGGGGCTTTTTTGTGTAGGATTTTTCCTAGACCCTCTTCAAATTTACATTACGACTCTGAAAAGATTTACTCATGTCCGTGAGCTCCTCATTTTGCCCCTGGAATTCAGACGCTGCTCCAAGTTGGTATTAATACGTAAAACATATAAATCTGAAAATAAAATGGATGACTTAACAAACATGCCTACGATAGCAGAAAAAAAAAAATTTATAGATTTGTTGTTAACGCCACACAAATTGCATTAAAGTTTCGATCAAGCCTACAATTAACGAGATAGTTCAAGGAGAGTTGCAATGCGATGCCCAAACGTCTCTTCTTCCTCGTTGTTTGGTATATTACGGTATAATACGGTGAGTTATGGTACAATGAGACGTTTTCTCGGACTTTTACTTTGATCTTAACCTTGTTTTTTTTGTAGACCATCTATCGTCATCTGTCTGCCTCTCAGGTTTGTACGGCAACCTTATTGCAACATAGGAGTGAACGGTTCTTGGTATGTGGACAAAATATTCTTGCAATATTTTCCTCGAGAGATCCTTATGATTTTGAGCGATATGGTTTACATCTGGCCCATGACTCTCTAAATCGGTGTGCAACGTTCATCGCAACGAATCTCTTCAGATTAACAATTGCAATGTGCTCAGAACTACTACTACTACTGCAATGAGAACCATCAGTGACTCTTCAGATCTGGGTAAAATCTGCACGACAGTCGTTATAGCGGAGATTTGGAACCTGCTTCAAACGTCGAAGCTGTGTTCCATAAAATGGACTTAGAGACTTGGGTGAAGTTTCTACTGCAGACCGACTTATGATCGGTCTTATGTAAGGGTTTCCTTCTTTACATTTCTGACTCACTATCCAAGCAACTTTTATCTTCCTGTCCTTCAAACTTTTCCTTTTTTGTTTCGCTAGTGTTGTCCATATTGCGCCATATCACTAACATTGGCGTCCGCAGATATTTATCTTTATCCTGTATATCTTTTATAAGCGAAGAGTGTTACCATATATATTACAATGTGCATAGTACGATATGCAGTAAATTCATGTGCCTACGTAAACGTCTCAAAAACTAACTTTAATTGTTAATGGGTTAACACACGTGTGTGTGTTTTGCTCTGTACACTCGTACACACACGATTGCATTTCACTCAATAAAGCATTAATTTTACATTAAATTACAAACACGCATCATTTCGTACAATAACAACAACGTTAACAACCACCAAGTTCAACGCTTCATTTGCAATGAACACTGAATTTTGTATTGTTAGCGATAGAGGGATAATGAGGAGCAAAAGCTGGTGTACCGGTAAGGCATGGATGTGTATGTATATATATGTGTACCTTAGGGAATTTAAAATTGGAATAAAGCTGCAGTTAAATGGGTAAGTGAAAGTTTGCGCAAGTGTGGGCCTTGAGAGGTGAGGGTGAAAAACGTTGGTGTTTGCGTTGATTAAACGTTTTTTCACAATTAATTAAGTTTAAAATATTTTCTAAAAATAAATCAAGATTTTTTAATAACAAAATTTTCAAAAAAAGAGAAAATTTAATTATGTAATAATTATGTAACAATGCTACTACGAGAGACATTCGGAATATTTTTTGTAAAGACTAATAAGAAAAAGGAAAAATGGGACACCAAATTTTTAATTATTTTCCATAATATTCTGCCCGCCCCTCTCCCTTCTTCCTTTCCCTGACAGTTTCATATTACAGTGTGTGCTGCATGTAGAAAAACAAACTGCGTTGCTCCTCTATTGAAGCGTCTCCTTTGTAGATCCGTCCATCCATCTATTCCGATTCATTGATCGTCTGTTGTTAAATATTAAGTCACGCAGTCGTTAAGTACCTCTAAGCTCCTCCGTAAACAACCAAATATGCAACTAGACTTGGATCACTTGGAATATTGTACATGTCGTTACTATAGAATAAGTAACAACATGTATAAGCTGAGAGTGTCCATATGACAAACCGTTTTGAATACATATGTCATCAAAAAATGCTTACAACATCAAACAACCCTCGTTTAATAATAGAAATAACAATAACAAACGAAAAATTAACTCTCATTTACATGAAAATTTTCATCCGCACTCACCGATTGCTACCCTTAAATGAAGTTTCCTGTTTGCCCGTTTGAATGTATGTTTTCGTGTACGTTTTTTATGTTTTGCACTAAATTCATTAAAAATCATTTAATTTTACCTCGCGTATAACTGAGCGCAGTTCATGCTTTGCGATACTTCTCAGTTGTCTTTAGAGTCATGCTGTTGTTATTCAACCTTGGGCTATCGATGGTTAACACCTTCGCGAATATATTGTAAAATTTTTGTTTTCAGTTAAAGTTGACGTAAATACTCAGTCTTAATAATACTAACGGAATTGATTTCATAAAATAATTTCAAATTCAGTCATTGCCTTTTACAATCTGTCAAATAAGTATACGGAATTTATTCATCAAGAGCCTTAATAACAAACTTCGGTAAATACTTTAGAAGGAAAACACATGTGCCCCAAAAAATATTTTTAAACCGAGTACAGTATCAAATAGCAAATTCATCAATGAATGTGTGTATCCAACACTGTGCTTTACAACGGCATATTAAGTTTGGGCGGATGTACACAACACTAAGAAGGACTTAAGATGGATCCGATCGATTCAAGATCGCCCTCTGAATCAATCTGCACTTGTCGGTCCGTGCGTCTGCCTATCAACTTTGCATTCTTGTGGTCAACCCAAAGGCCGTAACTAGTGAGATATTTTGATAAAATTCAATACATTGGCGTGTTTTAGTCCAAGGACGAAAAAATAACCCCAGCCGGTCCAAAGTTTTTAAACCAATTTGGAATGCCGAAATACTACTAATTAGCCGCTTTTATCGTGAAAAGTATACATGAATAATTACACAAAATTAAGAACTCTTGAACTAATTTTAGCCACAAATTTGAAAATTTTAAAATTTTCTTATATAACAGAGTTTAATTCCCTGGTTACTGTGCCTGGAACCGCGTCTTACCTTCTTTGAACAAAAAGAAACATAAAAGAAGGAAAAAATGAGCGGAGTATCAAGCAAAGAAGTCCCTCATCTCGCGCGCGACTCCCGTTCTCTTCTTAAGATAGCTTAGCGTAACTTCATCTACGCAACTAAGTAGTTTTTATAGATATTCTCCGTAACCCCCAACCATGGTCTGGAAGATCTTCTGTCAAAATCAGTGAATATTAAAACATATTAAAATTGTTACTCCCTTCAATTATTATTATTAGAAAGTGTTAGAAAGCTTGGAGACGGGAATATCGATTAGAATATCGCAAATATTTGTAAGGGATCGTTTGCGCTTACCTACTTTGCCTTCTCGGCTTTTTCCAAAACAACCCGATGTTTTTTTAAAGAACTCATCTCCGAGAGGTTTAGAATACTTCGCTTTTGGTTATGGTTGCGAACCACAAGGAGCTCAACAATGTAGGAAAATAGTGCTAAAGATAAGCTGATACAAAAAAAAAAGAAAAGAAAACCGTCAAAAAAAGTCAAAAATCAGGAGCATCTTGACTGCTTTCTTCGAAGATCGTCGCGTACAAGTGCAATACTGGCTTGGCAAAGGCAACCATTGTCCTGAATTTTTCAATAGCACTTCGTTGCTGTAAGCTTTTCCTAACATTACTATCGACCATTCCAGACGACAGTTCTTAGAACAAGAAATTTAACGCAAATGCTTTATATGACGACCAAACGTTTATTAGGTTTGCTAACGTTTGAACAGCCTTAAAACACTATTATATATAAAATACCAACAAATTACACTTTTTTTTCCTAACTATCGTAGTTGTCAGACAGTGTTTACTTGATTAGTAACAGTAGTGCAATCGATTAAATCATATCCGTCTGTCGGCCCGTCTAGTAAAGTAACGTACTCAGAAGATTGTTTGGAAGCGACAATTTCGTTCGGGCTTTATGTTATTACCCACGTCGGATAAGTAATCACTAAAATCACCTAAATCGCCTTAAGATTTTGCCCCAGAATCTTCCCCTTCCTATCACCTAAAAAACAAAAAAACCGGCCGTCAGATATAAGTATGGTGTACAATAATCATGAGATCCTGCCAAGTTGAATAAAATATTTGAAATAAGATATACAAACGATATAAGATACAATATCTTCACAAAAGGGACAGATTTTGGTTCCATTTTGCAGTTGAATATCACAAACGTGCTAATGACGAGCATTAGAAAATGCCAGCTTAGAATAATTTCTATATCATTAGCAACCATCGTAATTAATGGACTAAGTAGTAATAACAAAGACCTGTAAATAATTTTCAACTCACCAAAAATCTCAATACTCTTGAAAGCAATGACTAAGTAGAGATTGATGAATATAAAGTTCCTGTTACTTTTTTGACAACATTTACGTACATATACTCGTATGTTACACTTGCATTGTATATCTACTATCGAACAATAACTAAGGGGAAAAGAATCGCATACAAAAAAAAGTCACAAATTTATATAAAAAAATCATTTGATCAAAATCCTTAGTTATGCTGTTACATATTACATAAACCAATCAAAAACAAACTAATAATTAGTTAAAACATTTTTAAAGAAATAAATTTTTCGAATGACAGATGTCTATCATGGTTTCCAGATTGCTACTGCTTTTCAAAGTATAGTAATAGAGCGTCAAAAGGCACTTTAACAGCGGGAAACTGTTTTGTTTTTTGCCCCCTTTTGTTGAATATTTTTGCCTGAACATAAATGCTTAAATCTTTTCAACCTGACCGATATGTTTTTCTGTTATGTCTGTTACACAGTTTCCGTTTCCGTTAATGTTCAAACTAAATCTTCCTGTTAGTTACCCTAAATGTAACAATATCATCGAGATTAGTTTATTTCTATATCAAGCTGAGTTTTTGACCCTTATTTGTAAAGCTTTCATATTTCTAGCTAAGTAGCGACGGGTACACTAAGATAGTTGTATTGTTTGCATTTCCATTACAAACGCCAATTAACTGGTTAGGCGTCAACAACTGTTAACTGAATAATCCAATAAATGTTTATCCTAATCAAGACTTGTACTTAATTCTGGAATATATGTCCATCCGTCTACAATTTTTAGAGAGCATATTAACTCATTTTGATAATGAGACCACAAAAATTACATCTTGTTTGCATGCAAAGTCATAATTTTCATGAAAGCCCGCAATACGGCTGATGTCCAAAACGTCACAAAGCGTGATCTAAATTTAAGAAATTTAACTTCTCAAAAATTTTATCACTTTACACTTTGCAGCATAAAAAACAAGAAATAACATTTTGCTTTCATATAACGGTTTGCTTTTCAACTTCTGTGTATGGTGGCGTCCACAAAATAGAGCTACGTGGGCCAAATTCGGTAAAGTTGGCTTCTTTGTCAATTTACTATTGTTTTTCATCATTAATTATTGAAAAAACCTTTTTACCACATAAACATTTAGTTTTCGAAGAAACGGTTAGATGAGAGAGAGTTACAAAAATTGTCATATCCGAACCAATATTTCAGACTGGTTCGGATATACTGTCGAAGTACTACTACTCAGTGACTTGTCAAGAATTTTGGAAATTAACATTTTTTTCCATAAAATAAATAGCATTTTAAAAGAAAGCGTTCTAGGGGGAGTGGTCGAAAAAGCAAACCAATCCGAGTGGAGGATTCTGAATCAAAATCCTTTCTTTCGGTGTATTAAAAGGTGGATCTAACTTAAGCTCTTCTTGACTTTGTAGATGCGGGTGTCCGCCCAGACCTAATATACTCTGTATCACAAGTAGTGTAGGATATAAAAACTGAAACGAAACCGAAACTGAGTAACGATAAACTGCAAAGTCCTGGAAAATAAAGATTATAATTGAACACCCCAAACGATTTTTGTTATAAAAATAATAGAACTTGTTGCCATGTTAAAGCTTACTTTTCATGACGCTCTCTATATGAAGATTGTTCTGAAAAGAAGAATTTTGTAGTGCAAACTTATTATTTTGAATTCATAATTGAATTTCGATACAAAACCCTAATAATTATATCTTGCTGCAAAATAAGGAACGTTCGTTTGGGAGAAGGCTCAAAAAACATCAATTTCACACACATTCTTACCAGTCTTTTAATATGCCAAAATACTTTCATCAATTTTTAGCAAGATATATTTAAAATGGAGTGTTTGTTTGGAATGGCAACTTTTTTAAAATAGACTATTATATGGGATTTGGTCGTAAAAATTATTTGATCCATGCTACTTTTTATAGCGCAAGTCCTCTGGTCAAAGCGTATCAGCGCACTAAATTTCGTAAAAATCGAACTCCCTGCACACAAAAAGCTCGGCTAAAATCGGACTCTTCAATAGATTGGGAACAGTCTCTTCAATGAATGTTGGCAGACATAGCCACTCGGCATTGATCGTTGAGGATGAAATTTTCGCCTTTAGCGAAGAGAACAATACTAAAGTGTCGACTGTCGGACTGTCGGACAAAAGAATAAATGGACAACAATAGATGGATTCGATTAAATGCATGATTCGATTAAAATTGAACACTTTCATAGAGGAGCATCTCTTATACATTATTCAAGCTGTGGATGCAAGCAAGTCTGAGTGTTTTTGACTGAAAATCCTTTCCATATACCGAAGCAAATGAATAAAACATATAATTTTGTTATATAAACGAATCTCTTTCTCTTAGATGTTAATTGGCCTGGATACTTTATGTAGTAACAGACATCGCACGAATTCAGTATAAATGATTTTATTTGCTGAGTAGAAACTATATGGTCGATTTTCTGCTTAATACTAGAAAGTTCTTTCTGTGGGATGCATATTTAGATACACGAGAAATAAACGGTGTCTCACCATAAAATGCATAAAATACGTTTCCGTTTGATGCCAACATACGTAATGCTGAAGTGCGACATCACGGACGCAAACCAGAAAGACAGAACGAAGAATATCCAATGCTTTCACGTATGACTTTCTGTGTCCTCCTATGTAGTCCAAATATATATCATATATATATTCAAAGTATAAAAAATTTCGCTCAATATTTAAACCGCTATTGAAAATTTGAACTCATATCCGGACACTCTTCGTAACTGCTAACCGTGACTGGCTGACAAATAAACGCTTTTCTCACAAAAAGCTTAGAAGATCTGCTTTAGAAGTCGAATTCCCAGAAATATGAATAGCACAATGAGGGTTAGGGTTAACTGCCAAAAAGTTATATTAGTTATAGCAGCTTGAATGTAATGAAACCGCAATATCTATACTATTCTTTTACCCTGTTGTACCAGTACGTTTCCGCCTTGAGATTCGAATATGAACCCGTTTTATAGTATTATATATATAGTAGTATTCATTTTTTGCAAAATGTGATTGTCGCGTTCATACGTAAGCTAAAGCCCCTAAACCATTGCTTAATCAATATAAAGTGACATTTCTTATTGGAAGATCCTGCTTAACACATTTTAATACGGGCGTTGTTTATTTCTTTTGAGGTTATGTCGGTCAATGTGATTATTTAAGTTTCTTAAGAAATGTTAGAAAAATTCTGTGCTCTCATAAAAAACACGAGTGTTGTGGGTGAAACTGCCAACTACTGGGAAACTGAGCATCTATGTAGCTAATGTTTGTTGTGTGCAGAGAAGTACACTTATGTTGAGAAGTGCATATCAGAATTACATTATCTCAAAATCTTAAGCGGAAACAATTTCGGTGACATAAGAACTTATATTCGGTCGTGACCGAATATTGGTTGGCGCGGCTGATATTTTCTATTTTGAAAAATTTAACTGGTCTATCTGTTGAGCAGCAAAGAAAAAAGCAAGGAAAGCAAAGAGGTTCACAGTTTTTGTTGCATAGGCGTGCGCGCGGTGTAGGAGTCTCTTTTGATCGGTTTGGGTTGCTGTTAAATTCTTTTGCAAATTTGTAGGCGATCTTCTTCATTTTTGCGAACGGGAGATTGCTTTCTATTATTACTACACAGGCGGGCAGCCAGACAGACGGGCAAACGGACTTGCTTATATGCATTCCAACTTTAAAACTGGACAAGAATTTATATTCTTTATGAAGTTTTCTTCGGCACATTAGTAAAGTAATTGAACAAACAATTACATTTTACTGCACTATAATATTGGGTAGGTGTGGTCAATTTTTCCCTTTTTTTACAGGTGCTACAACATCGTTTATAGAATATGCCTTCAAACTTTTATACTTTGGCCTGCTGGAGTTTATAAGTAATGGACAAAAAACCAACGTTTTATTCCTGTTGATAAACGGATATGTTATCAGTTTACGTGCCAACCTGCATACAAGAACTTTAAGTCTTTTTCGCTGAATTTGAAGTTGATAGCGCAGTTTTTGCAGCCAGTTGAATGGAAATTACGTCACATTACACGGACAGACCTACTTAAATCGATTCAGAATTTGATGCTGATCAAAAATACATACACTTTGGTGGGTCTCCGAAGAGTCCTTCTGAGCGTTGCAAACGTATTGACGAAATAAATATATCCCTAATTCATCGGTGATGGGTATAAAAATGACATGGGCTTTAAAATCGGCTTTTGGCCGACAGTGTTCGCTCAAATCGCGAAAAGCTAAATTAGAAAACTGAATTTTTGAAAAAAATTGAGTTATATACAACTGAACGAATGACATAATTTCGAATAAATTATTGTCCTTAAAAGGTAAGCTATAACACATTTTTTGTTTTAAAAAAAGTTCCTTTGTTTCGACACGCCAACACCTTACACCCTCGATCAAAAAAAAAATGCCTTTCTTTAGCCATAAAGCAAACAATTGCTTTTTGGTCATTGATTGCAATTTGAAACATTTTCTTGACCTGAGGATAAATGTGAAAATGAAAGTCAACACCCACTTTGACAGAACGAAACCTCAGGTCGTGGAGGGGGTGTTTCAAAGCATATTCAGATTTCTTGGCAGTGGTAATGATTTGAATGAAAATCATTTTCAATTTTATGTTACGTAATAAAATTATTTGATGAAAATATGATTGAATTCGATGCGACGTACACGAAGGCGTTTACCAATAACAAATGTTACAAAATTTCTCTTATTTTGTGAATTAATTGCGGTTCTTGTTATAAGGACAATTTGATAATTATATCAGATAAAAAAAGCTTTACAATAATAAAATATAAAAAATTTGCAGCCTGAAATAACAAAAAGATAAAAACTCTATGAAGCAAATAATCCGCTTTTGCTATCTATTAGTTGTTAATAGTTCCTCTCCTGCGCTTGGCGTCTGAAAACTACTTTTGTTTTCTTTTGGTCTTTTTTTTTAAGAATGTGTTATACACATACAGTTATCGCTCAACGGCATCTCTTACAGGATATTAAAAAAGAAATCAAAAGAAATGTTTTCTCTACTTTACAGTTAGTCTTTAGGCTTTTTTTAGCCTTATTCTTTATTCTTATTATATATTACATCTTATTCGCAAAACAATGTTTGCTCGTAACACAGGAGGCGTTTTTTGTTTTCTTCACATCGTTCTTATTATTATTATTATTATTATTCTTACACGGTTAATTATTTGTTAGTGATATATTTGTATGAAGTATAAAATAACATTGTATCCTTAAGGTATGATATAAGTGTTTTCCTGTAACCAAAAGCAATTTATTTTTCAATGAACATAAGTGTAAACCTGAAAGTACTTTATAGTAGTTATAATACTTTTGTGTTTGTGTATGTGTATGTGGCATTATGAAGGAATTGTAAAAACAAGTAACGCCTGTAAGTCGCTAATGATCATGCATATGCTAGTCGAGTTCAATACAATGAGTGGCTTTTAAGAAAGTAACAAAAACCGCACATTAGGCTTAAAATGAAAGGACACATGCGGTGATAAGATCTTATTTCGTAGTTTTTGTTACGAACCTGAATAGAAACATAAACAAAAACATATGTAAACTATTCGCTTCGATTAGAATAGGGAGAGAAAGAGAGAAAGAGTAAGAGAGAGAGAGAGAGAGAGAGAGAGAGAGAGAGAGAGAGAGAGAGAGAGAGAGAGAAAGAGATAGACAGTATATAGAGATGGAGAGGGAGAGAAGGGAAAAAGAAAATTGAATGGCAGATATGAAGAGACTATGAACATATACGCGTTATTTATCAATATGCGAGCGGTTACCTGTGTGTGTTACTTTTCGTGTCAACCATAATCCCTATTTTTGTCCCTTATTCCCATAGTCGTCAACCAGTTTTAGTTCAAACTCCAATGAATTTTTATTGTTACGAAGATCATTAAGCGGATTTGCATTGTAAACTACGAAGCGGGTGTTGACTCAGTGGGGAGTCTTTTTAACTAATTTCTCTACTTACCATGCGGAATAGTTTTATGCGTTAGTTTTTTCATTTTTTCATTCATTTTGTAAATGTGTTCAGGATGAGAAAATTTAATGTGTGAAAATCTATGTAAAACCCACCGGGATTTTTAAAAATTAATTTCGAATAATTTATAATTACTTTATAAGGATTTTCTTAAGGGACTAATGATTAATAAAATCATTAAGAATTACATGAGTATTAAGGAACTAGGATTAGGTCTGAGCAGAGGATAGGTAGATCAAAAATGCAACAAAGTCTTTTCCTATTTAATTAATAAAACAAGTAAGAAAATAATAGTCGGGCGAAGCCGATCATCGATATCAAATGTACTACATCACTTCACCTAATATAATTATTCAATTTTGGTAATAATACATCAACAATTACACATTGCACTTTCATGTAAAGCCATACTTGTCATGAAAGCCCGCATGTTGGAAAATGCCCAAAACATCACATGACGTGATCCAAGTTTAGTTTACTTTCCAAAAATTTTGTTATTTTTCAGTTACGTGGTCCAAATTCGGTAATTCTGAAAGGTTGATTCTGAACACTGAAAATGGCACCTCGAAAAAGTGGACCGATCTGAATAATTCTCAATAGCATTCGTCCCTGGGTTAAAACACATTAGCCTAGAAAATTTTATGAATATATCTCAAAAATTGCGGCCTATAGGTTGGAAACAAAACAGGCGGACATACAAGCTTGAAGAATCAATTCCTGGGTCGGTAATGTAAAAGTTAATGAAAGTTGGGCGTATTTACGAACGAACAAACACCACAACTGGTGTGAGGTAGAATTATCATAAAAATAATTCGTTTTTTGTCATTAAACAGACCTTTGATTTAACTGGCAGAAGAAAGCGGAGTGTGCGGAAAAACCCAAAGATTGTTAGCGGCAACCAGCAAATATATTATAATTTCCAAGACATAATTGGCGCAGCGCTAAACTGCCGGAAACACTTGGCGAAAGATATAAATTAAAGACTTTATTAGGTAAGAAGGCCGAAGAATTTAAGCTAATTATTTAAAAACGCAACTTACATATAGAAGAATTGGTTGCAACTTCTTCTCATGAAGGGTTGTGCGCAAATTTTGGCCATTCAAAAAAAGGACTACAAAATAAAAGATGTAAATTGTCGAATTTTAAACAAAAGGCGAAGATTGCTTTTCTGATCGGTAAGAAGAAGACAAATTTGTTGTCAAGCGGGAAAGTTGCCGTATTAGCTGACTGCGAAGCTGACATTGCTCAACAGAAGTTTTCAGAAGTTGTTTAAAAGTTACGTAAGTATTAAGGTTTTTTAAGAGCTGACAGGCATTGTCTGTGGATGCCATGAGGGCAATTAATGAACTAATCCATATCGTGATAATGAGAAAACAAAAATGATTCGCTAAAGAAAATTTCACTTTTGCTCAATACTATCTAAGAAGCGATTGATTTAGCCTTTACGTGGTTTTCGAACATTTTTCGTTCGACTCTGTAGAGAAAATCGGTACGGCTTTCTTTCACGACCTTACCCGATTTAACACGGCTCGATTGTTGGATTTATTTCTTGGTTTTATATTTTAAAGGCATTGGCTTTTCTTATCCCTGATTACGTAGTTGTATAATTAAATTGTACGACGATACATACAAAAATACCTTGGAGTTGTCAAGGAAGAGTGCATAGGGCTCATTGTAAACGGCTTATTTGGCAAATTTATATAAGGCGGACTATCATTCTGGATTCTTTTCGGAACTACTTATAGCAGTCTTTTTGCTGCCTTTCTTATCTTTATACTACAAGTGGTGTAAGGGTATATAAATTTGAGCAGATATCTAAAACATTCGGTATGAAAACTTCGGTTTGGCTGGAGCAATTTTTTGAACCCCCTCTCGTTCCTGCAAAGCAGAATCTTTATATGACAAAAAGATGTAATTTTCAATATTTCACGGTGAAAATTGGTTTATAATAGTAAATTTACACAGAAATCAACCACGGAGAATTTAGACCACGTATGGCTATTTTTTGGATCTCAAGAATAGGGGTTATCAAGAAAAGCAAGCCCTTATATGGATAGAAAATATAATTTATAGTTTTTTATGAATGAAATTCAAATAACAAATTTATAAGAAGTAAATTAAATTTGCTGAACTAAATTTGGCAACCTCCAATATGCGGGCTTCGATCAAAAATTTGCCTTTACAGGAAGGTAATGGATAGTTTTTGGTGTATTATGACCAAAACGAGTGAATAACTGTACTAGGCGAAATGATGTAGGGTATCTATTGCCTTTCCCGACTATAATGTTCTTGCTGCTTTTTTGCTTTTTGATCAGAAGGGACAATTGACTTTCTAAGGCAGAGCAAAGCGATTTCTTCTTTTCTTGGGTAGTGACCATGAAAAGTATGCAGTAAGACGATTTGCGAAAATTTATTGTGTAAACAAATAAATTGAATCTTTAGTGATATTTAGTCTTATATGCGAAGCGTCATAAAATTGAATATCAGCGTAACTTGCTTATAGTAGTAGTAGTATATAGTAATAGTAGTAGTGTAGTATGTAGTCTGTTTAGTTCCTTTTTCTTTCTTCATAAAAAAATTAGCTTTCCTCAGTATCTATTTTCCAAGAATTGATTAAAAATAAAATAATTTATTATAAATGCAATATGAAAAAAAAAAGACAAACAAAAATCTATTTCCACTCAACAACTAACGAGCATTATGAACAACAAGTGAGGGTTTATAATTTCCTACGGAATAATTAACACGAAATAAATAATTCTTAGGGAAAATGTTTCCTGCTACGACTAGATGTCCTATTCATCTGCCAAAAAACTGTTTAACGGCTAAGCTAATGTCATTTGCTTATCCTGTTGTTATTATCATTAAAATAACTTTTGCAATTTCTATGAAAGTTACTACCGTAACACAATGCAACAAAATAAGTCGAAACAAAATTTTGTAGAAATCTTATTAAAAAGATTTTACTTTGGGCTCTAGAGAAATTAATTTGAAATGGAAAAGTGTTAATAATAATTCACAATTCGCCGTAAACAGGATATTAATGAACAGAATATAAATGAGCAAAATAAAACAACAACAAAGAAGAAGGGCAACCTACCTAAAATGCAAAATTATTTGATGAATTTAATCGCATTATAAAGCAAAAGAGTTGTCTTTTTTTTTGACAATCGTAAGAGGATAAGAGCGAGAGATAGAGAGAGAAAGATAGAGAGAGAGAGAGAAAGAGAAAGAGAGAGAAAGAGAGAGAGAGAGAGAGAGAGATAAAGGGAATTAATAATAAAGTAGAATAACTTCTAAAGTCAAAATAGGTTAAGAAAATGGTCAATCTAAGATGTTCGTGTACGGTAATTCCTCACCATTTTGATGGCCATCCGCGAAAGAAGGATGGGTTACGTTTTGCTTACCAAACATCCAATAACATATATTAGAGAAGTCATCAGATTTATGTAGACATTCTGTTGCGTCTCCGCCCTTTTTCCCATCACTCAAAAGATTGTTCTATAAAAAGTTCCAGATACCATTAAGTATGTACATTCTGAATCAATTTCAAATTCTCAATTGAGTTAAGGACGGTTGTCCGTCCTTTTATCCATCGACATAATTCTGCCGTTCCCGTTCGTAAAAATGAGAATTTGAGGATGAGAGTACGTCCGTCCGAACGTAAAGATATGACTTTCAAATTTGGCAAAACCGTTGGGAAATCTTGCACGCAGCTTGGTATTGTAAATGTGCCAAACCCGTTTGAACCGCACGCCTAAAGTACCTCGTTAAGTACACCGACAGCAACCCACTTTAAAAAAAAAGCAATATTACGACCGCTTGAAACTTTCAACGTTTTTCTCTGGAAACGAGTTTTTGCAAAACGGAACGCTGCTTAAATTCAAAACTTTTCATTACTTTTATTAGAATTTTTGACAACATCTTTTAAACCACATTTCAACTGATAGTGTGTAGATGGGACCACCGCACAGACATCGGAGATTAGGTTCTTGACTGCCAATTCAGTGGTGGTACCGAATCCCATTCGGTAGACCATACCCTGTAAGATATACAACTGAATATATCAAGCTAATCAGTCTTATGGTTCACCTTTAATACTTTAAGTCTAATATATTGTATACTATTTACGTTTACCTGCTTCTGATTGATATTTTCCACAATTATGTCATAGTTTTAAATATTAGGCTTAAATTGGTTGTTAAGCCCGCAATTATTACTTCGAATCTGAGACCTACAGTTATTCATATTTTCAAAATAAGACATTATATGAAGGGTGGCCGAAAAAATGGTCCGAACCGAAGCATTTCCAATAGCGTCCATCCTTGGTCCAAAGCGCGCCAGTATGCCAAATATCGTCAAAACATGTCAAAAATTGCGGCCTGTACACTGAACACAAGAAAACAATGACGGACAGACTTACATTGATTCATTAGACTTCGATTTGTAAACAACCATTTGGTTGTGCTCCGGTCTATTATCAGTTTATAAACAAACAAATTTGGTTGTGCCCCGGTTTATTATCAATTTATAAATTTTAAGATTGTGACCTAATATGACAGAATATACAAACTTTGTAGCCAGTAACGGGCCACTTTTGAAGTTTGAATTAAAGTTCTTGATTATCTGTCATTGCATTTCCTACAATTTGTATACCCTATACAGGCTTCTGGTATAGAGGTGTATTAAATTGTGCGGATTTATGCAACACTCAAAAACACTTGAAGTGGACCTCTTTGTCATTATACCGATCAATTGAAAAACATGCTTTTCTTACCATGAAATTTTCATAACATTATTCTACAAAAACAGAAAAAATCAGCCATGCCCAGACAATGCTATGGGCTATGAAAGTTAAGTTCTTTTTCTTTTTTTAGTCTTATGGAGGATAACGGCGATGGGTGTAAAGAATTCGCTTACGACTGAATAAAACTTTCTATTATAAATTTATTCCGTGCACACGATTGGGAATGTTTGCATTGATGTAAATTTACGGATTACGATCTTGTG
The DNA here is from genome assembly GCF_014805625.2 of Glossina fuscipes. Taxonomy (NCBI): domain Eukaryota; kingdom Metazoa; phylum Arthropoda; class Insecta; order Diptera; family Glossinidae; genus Glossina; species Glossina fuscipes. Next base: position 342,460 of record NW_023998423.1, read on the forward strand.
GTAGACGGCCATTTGACTTCCATTAAGATTGGCATATAAATCCTTATGAGATCTCAAACAAAAATTTTCCAAGAAATTAAATCTATCCCAGTTTAATTTACTGATCAAGATGAATAATTCTTTTCTGCCTGATCACTACACGAATGCGTTGATTTCTTATTCGTTATTATACACAGGATCGAATTATGAAAGTATCTGCGATTTGTCATTTTGATTATAATACCAAGAAATATGCCTCAGTGACCGTAAGAACGCACAAACATTCTTTGTCGCTACACCGTGTCAGCCCTCCCCTCTTCCTTTGAGGGGGTCTGTACAATTCACCAAAAAAATATGCAAAACCAAATTTTCCATAAATGCTTAAATTGGAATTATGTTATCTGATCTATTTATAAAAATTTTGAATTCGGTTTCGAATTGGCATCATTGTCTTTTATATGGTCTAGCCGGCAGAAATGGATGGTGATCCAAGCAGCATTTTTCAAGATCTTAATTATTTTTTAAATCACGTGTTATCCGCCTGAGTGGCTGAGTAGTCTATTCACGTCTTGGAAGACCACCCGCTTTAATTTTTGTATGTATTAAATTTTTTCTTTTTCTTAATATGACCAATGACTCAGGAGTTATCCTCTATAATAAGGTGATGGTGGATAAGTGAAAAAAGCGGCAAAGAGATAGGGAATGGACGAAGTCTAGTGGATGTGAACCTAAATTGATAAATGTTATGCCTATACCTAGTGAGTTGCTATAACTACAATCAAGCATTGTCAAATTGCACTGACGTTTGAATACGAATCTTATCTTATCTATTTCGCTATGTAGCGAACAAGAAAAGAAATAGGAAATATTATCTAACAAAATGCATCAACTTGACGTAATATTTTTATTATTTACACATTTTTCGCTAAAGGAGGAGGAAAATAGTTCTATTTATTCCCAGCCAGCTTCGCAAGCTTCTGAACAGGGAATTATACTATAATATAATGCTCAATCCGCCTGAGTCGCCGAGCAAGCAAGAGTCTCGACATTCTCCAAATTCTCCGCTAATCAATAAAAACATCTGTTGAAATTCTATACAAACAAACAAACAAATGAAAAACATCTGTCAAAATTCTATACAAACAAAGAAACAATTTGGCAATTTAACAACAAAAGCGACATTAGGAGTGAATGAAGCATATAAATAAATAAATAAACCGTTTATAAAAAATAAAGCATATTGTAGCTTTTCTTTCCTTTTTTAACTTTAAATCCATTATACAGTATAGGAAACGAAGAAAAACGGAAAGATTATTCTTTGATTAGTTTTAAAAACTTGATACGCCTTCTTTCTCTCCCTTACACACACCTATTATAAACATATATAAACATATTTCGTCATCAAAAAGAAGATAAAACTATAAAGAAATCCCAACAGGACGTATAAACAATCTCAATTATTACATTAATATTACACCTAAAGGTAGGCAAGCAAAGCCAACCTTAAATTCTCTGCTATTTGCAGAAAGAACGCAATACTCTCTGTTATTTCCAAAGACGTCGGCGAAATTCCCCAATTTGTTCCTCTTTTTACACAACGCTGCGGGAACTATCTATTTAGCTCAAGAAATTGAGAAAATTGTTCAAGCCTTATTTTTGCATTGTTTTGTCCTTTATACATTTCTGGGTATTCCTGTTCTTGTCGACATCTTTTCATATGCGTGCTTGTCTTCGCTGAATACTAACACAGAGGCATTGCCAAGTCTAAAAAATATTGTAGACACCTACTACAACTGAAATAAGTGGTTTTCATTCAAACGTTGTAATAGAAATTCAACAGATGGCCAACTCGACGAATATTTCAAAAGGTAACATTACACCTTAAGGAAATTTTACAAAAACATTAATGCAATTTCAAAAAACCGGTTTTCAATAAACTTTGTTCAGGTAAAAGCGATTAACCATTATTGGTAAAAACAAGGAAAGGAACTATGGAAAAAAATATTTTTTTTATATTAAAAATAATTACATATTCCTTTCTAGTAGCAAGGGTTGTAAAAGGCTATATATAGTCAGTCTTAATGTGGAATGAATGCAATGAGATAAATAACAAGCATACATATATGTCCGTTCTGTATTGCTGCAATTTATTGAGAGCAACTCTGTGCTCTCTCCAATCTCTAAACATGGTACTTTTTTTATAAACCTTGTAAAGAAAACGACCAGCTAACGGTTTTATGGTATACATTTATTTATTATTTTCATTTTATATTAAATAAATGTATATAAAAATAAAATATATATAAAAGAATGATTGAATGATTGCTTTTGCTTTGAATTTCACATAAAGCATTAGTTTCTACAAACAGCTAGTAAACAAACCAATACCGTCTGCAAACCGCTCATATCCCACAAATACCGTCTACAAACCACTCATATTCCACAAATACTGTCTACAAACCGCTAATAATAAAAATTACATGGATTATGATAATTATGCTAAAAATGAAATAGTATTGGAAGTTTAAGGAAGAGTTGAAAGCAATTTTAGAGTACACTCGACTAACTGGCGGGGCTATATATGATTCCAAAATCTGGTTCTGTAAAATCTTAAATGCTAAATGATTTACAGATGACATATTTCATCGAAGACAATTGTTTCCTCGGCCTAATGTAATTATAATATTATATAGATATATTTATAAATTGCTCATTATTATTCTATTTTAGATTAGAATAAAAATTAAGCCCACCTCTCCGCTCATCGCCTCATTGCGCAAGATCCCTAGTTCTCTCTCTCTTCAATCATATTTTTTCCGTTTTATTTTTACAACAGCAATGCAAAAATGAATTTTACAATTTAAAAGATTAAAAAAGAGAATGAAATTATTTTTAAATTGTGTAAATTATAATAATAACAATCAATGGATTGACTTGCTTTTATAACCATCAGAGGTTACTCGCGAAGACAGCATTTGACTTTGGGGCGGCAACAACGTGTTTTATTCTACTAAAAGTAGTAGGGACAGTTTGAAGTTTTGCTTAGAAAAGCAAAGGTGATTTTTACTTCCTGTACAAATTAAACTTCAGCCGTTCTAAACAGTTGTTTTTTATTGTTTCTATCACAGATGCCAATAAGTTTGCGCTTTTTTGATCAGAAGTAGCGAATTCATTTCACATTCTCGGGAATGGCTTTAAAATTTTGTCAAGGAAAACAAGAGTGGCTTATAGTTTGCATGAAATGTAGAGCTAAACTATCGACGAGACGAACATATACGCTACTTTCTCTAAAGCGCGTTAGACAATACGCTTATATTCCCTAAAGCTTTAGAATATTTGTGCTATAAATTTCCTTCAATTTATGTAAACACACATTGAAAAAAGTGAGTCTATCTTTTTTCATCTATCTTTCCTATTCTCGAACGGGTATACTACACTTGTAAATATTTTTAACGCATGAAAATATGCTTCGGAATAGCATAATCTTTTAATCAGCGTGAATAAACGAATAGACGTGCATATATCTATTTGTGTATTCAAATCATGTTAATGCATAAATTTTTTTTTAAATTTTTATTAAAAAGCGCTATCGGTTGATAATCAATCGGAGCAAAGGCTCCTACATAAAACGTTGTTTTTTATCGTACTCTATACAGAATTCGCTGTACAAGTGTTATTCAATCAGTTGCATATGGAAATGAAGCAATTCTGTATAGCAGTGTAAAGGATGTGGTTTTTCTCGAATTCCTTATACGAATTACATTTCTTTCCTGTCAAAAGGTAGCGTTTAATTTTCATCAACGCAGCGCACTGAAATGACGTACAATTTGAAACGAATTTTCTTTCGCCAGTTGTCGATTTTAAGGAACAATAAGTAATTATTTTTAGAGATTGTATATATGTGTTACGCTCGCGAGTTATTGGGCACCGCCCAAGGTTAATTAAGGTCTATCACCTCTGATACTCTATAAAGTAATCAAACATGGGGGTATTATGAAACTTGCCCTAAGCAGACTATAAGCTCTCCTTTAATTTGGATGTTACCTGCAAAATGAATCAACGTATTTGGCTGTGCGCTGAAACTTCCACAAGCCAGACCTGCACAGACAGCCAACGTATGACACGGCACTTTTATAGCACGCAATCACTCTAAGATGAATCGAAAATTGGGAACATTCCCGTAAACTACTTCCACAGCAAGTACGCACTCTAATGACGAGGTAACACTAAAAATAATACTTCTTTCTAGGCCTCTATTCCCATATTACACGCTAGTAAAAAGGAAAATTGTGTTTCTCTGGAGTGGACTTTAAACTTTCAATGAGTGCGGGTGTGTTTATTAAACTTTCTAAGTTTCTTGCAAAATGTTTAAATTATTTTTATTCTTGTCCCCTTAAAAGATCTTGACATTATCTGAAAGGTTAAAAGATGCTTACACCATCTTGTGATAATCTATGATATGTTAATTTAATGATCGACGCATTGTTATTGTCCTTGCGAGCAATATGATGAAGTTAAAATATCTTATTCTTATAGCTTCAGATCAGTTTAATGTCACAGAAAGAATTTCATTTGTTTGCTACCGTTTGTTGTTTATACTTCTTTTTAAGACTATCAAGTGCTAATTGATAAAATTCATAACTTTCAGAAAAGTGCAAAAAAATATTTCTGGCCTAAGGTGAGTCAAGTAATAAAGGCTGTTTAAAGCTAAAGCCAAAAGTGAGTCAACCAAATACCTTTAAAAGAAGACGTGCGATAGCCAAAGGTGGGTATCTAAAATAATCTAAACGTAAGTTCTTACTAGCGAATCACTGAATTTATCATTCGGTTTATTATGTGTATTGATCTCATAAGAGTTCTGATGATGAATTTGAATGATCTTTTGAAAGAAATGCATCACTGATGATCCGTTAATAATTCTAAGGTCTCTCTGGTAATACTTACTAGGCCCGAGGTTAAGAGTCGACGTGTTGACGATTCTTCTCGTTTTTCTGGATCCGGGTAGATTCGTTTGTGAGATTGTTTAAGCAAGTCCTAATTTAAAAGTAATAAGATATGAATAGTGGTATGACTTTTAGTAGCTTAGCTATGAACTAACTAACTAGAGGTTTGCTTTGCTACTACAAATGGTGAGAGTTTGTTCCTGTTCGCAACTCGGTCAGACATTCAAAACAACTCCAAGAGAAGTTCAATGAGGGCTTGCGGTCTGTAAGTAAGTCTACATACTTCGTTGAAAGTTGCATTGAATTGTCTCTTAATATTAGCTTTCGTACTAATCACAGAAATAGTAAGTAATCATTATGCATCAAGCTGTTTTGGTGCGTAAATTATATGAATTTACGTAAGATGATGGTTGAGTAATTGCACAACTCGTCTCAAAAGCAATACAACATTTTTATTATTTTTTCCTTGTTCTCATTTCACCTGAACGCAAGGAATGCATCTGATGAAAAAATTTTCCGTTCTGTTTTGCTTTAAGTGATTAACTCTTGTCCCTTTCAAAGTCAGAAAAATGTAACGTTTTTAGACTTTTAAACTTTTCTTCTTTAACTTAAGTTCATTTGGTTGCAAATGCGTTATTTTCCCTTTTTTGCTTTGTTTATTGAAGAGATACGAGACAAGTAGGGCTACTGTGTAGGTACGTATAGTGTGTTCGAAAAATAAGGGGAATTTTCATATTAAAAAAAACCAACATTTTTCATACTCACCACTGTAATGTTTAAAACTACCTTGCACACTTCTCAAATAAAGGTATATTATCTGCTTAAAAGGGGGTTAATTCTAAAATGAATATGGCAGACGCCGCGGCTACTTTTTTCTTAATAATACCAGTGATATGGGTATCAAATAAAAGAACTTCGGGAGTACAATGCGAGAAGCATAGTTGATCCACAATACGAACGCAATTTTTGTTAGCTTCATTACGATAATATTCGACGTAAAAAGGTAAAATGTGAAAATCTGACAAAAGCTTCCTGCCAGTTTTTTCATTACTTCAAAAAGTACATCGTCTCTCGTGATTATTGGAAATTTTTTTAAAGGAATTTTCAAATTAAATACAATTATTATTGAGGTATTGAAGAGATTGCATAAATGCAATTATATCCACATATATGTTGAAAATGACACGTATACTGAAGAAACAACAGCATAGTAAACAGGTTTAGAACTGTGATACCAAAAAACTTAAAAATGATCCATCAACTTGAGTCACGCAAGAATTTGGGCGACACTGCCAACGTTTGAGAGAAGTGACAAAAGAGGAAAAGATAGAGATGTGATGGCTGCAGCTTAGGGTATGTGGGTCCAATTGATGAGATATTACGCCTTTACCGTCTAAGCAGTCACAATTTCTGATGAGTCATGGATTATACACCTTAGCAGTTTGATGAATATCGCGCTAAAAATGAACCGAACCTGAACAAGCGAAACGTGTAAAAAATCAAAGACCATTGACTATTTTGTTTGGCCAACGTGAAAGTTTCCTTCAGCGTCGCGCCTATTCATAGAAGACTCGCTTTGTAACATTCCCTAACTTCATCATTTATTGAGCAGAACTCAAACATTTGTTCTTCTACGGGCGCTCTACTCGCCTGATATGGCGTCCCCAGTTAAAAGAACGGGTTTCTTGTAATCGTTTCAATGCGAGTTTACTGAAATATTCCGAGAACGGGGAAAAGCAATCGTACTGGTGTGCTCATGTGAAGCGGGAATGTTTTGAAGGAGAGGAAACAAGTTTCGATGCAGACATAAATGCGTTTTACATTTGAATTCCCTATATTTTTTGAACTCAACATTATTTACAAATTCGTATGCAGCCACAGATATCTGTATATATGTATAAATAACTTTTTACGTATCTTCAACAAGACCACTCACTATTTGTTGTCATTGGTTTCTTTTGTTTGCCTTTATTTGCCTTTAAAAATAAAAATGCTCGTTCACGTGTGTGATTGTGTCAGTGCGAGCGAATGCTTCGAATCCAATGGTTTTTCTGGCGTTGAAACGTGCTTTTGGGCAAAAAATGCCACGAAACGTTACTGTTATTACTTGCGTTTTTGTTGTTGTTGTTGATGTCGTTGTAATAAATGAAAAACTGAAACATTTAATAAGCTTGAAACGAAACATAAATCAACAGCAGAAGATTTGCCAGCATTTACGTTAAGCTGCTGAAAAGGATTTGCATGCAAACTTCGCTTTTAAAAAGATTGTAAGCCAAACAAGTGAGTAGGTAAACGAACGCAAAATAATATCTTCAACTGGTTAACAGTGATATTTTTATAAATATATTTATTTAAGCAAGACGTTACGAAAGAAATTTTTATAAAAAATATTATTAATCTCGAAACAAAGAAGAAAAGAAAACATTAGGTTTTCAAAATGGGGACTGAGTAGAAAAAAAGAGATTTACTTGTTAAGAAATTTTAGGGAAAGAAAAATAATTAACTTTTTTCAAATTTTTTTGGTTTGTCAAAAAAAACATTTAATTTTTTTAAGATATCCGAAAAGTTTTTATTCATTTTTTTTTCTCCTTCTTTCAGTTTTTATTCTCTGCCCATCAACGTCACTCTGTACGAAGTGGAATTGCATTTGTGTTTGTGTTAAAGTGAGTGAATGCCACACAGCGGCATTGTTGTAAACTGTTGAGCTGCTGTTGTGAGTCTGTCTTGTTTAGTTGGCTAGTTGTTACTCTTATACTATTTCTTTTTTATGTTTTTATGTTCGTCGCGGAAGAAAACGGATATACTGAATTTGTCATTCTGTTTATAATACGGAGATGTAAGGATCAGAGAGCATGCAATTTGGATGATAGAACCATACATCTGTCTGTCCGACATAGAGCCAAAATTTTCTTCAAGAGTTCTGTAGATGAGAGCCAGAAAATGATTTGAAAGATGACCGTGATCTGACCCAAAAATATAACTATAACAAAGAGACAATTACATCTTATAAGCCTAATCAAGTCTTGGAAAAGTTAAAGGCCAAAATAATCCTGGCGCACACAAGCGCGCACGCAAGTCTTTGATTGTTTGATTAACAAACCTCTGAGTAAATTTACCAAATTCACTTGAGATGATGGCTACCGAAGCTACGCTTGAAGGCGAACAAAGCTTTCTTACTTCCTTTTTATGTGCCTCGGGTTTGGTTAGCATATCTTTCAGCGTCATACGACAACATTAAATAAGAATAATGCGATACATGAAAGTGCACTATAAAATTCATCCGTTCTCTATACATAAACACATTCACTTATGTATTTGTGCTTAGACACAAGTATATGTATATATTGTATTGTTTACTTAAATATATTTTATATCTTTCGAATTTTCGTTTGTCGTTTTTCTTCTTTTTGTCAGCCCGCGACTGAAACCGAAAATGTGTTTTTCCTGTCCCTACAAAATAAGAATAAATTAAAAACTAAAAATAGTAATAAATAAAACAAGCTGCCGTTAACCATTGTCTAAAAAAAAAAGGATTAACTCGCTAAAGATTTTCACTTCGCTTTGCAAGTTAATAGCAGCAATGGCCATTAGCAATTGCTTTAAATAGACTGCCGTCGACTGTACACATTTGCAAACAAAAACACAGACGTCAGTAAAGTACAGTATTTTTGATTGTTTTGCTCATTCAGACAACGTTGCGTTGCGTCTATGGCTTTCTCTGCTCCCTTCAAATAGAAAATTGAAAAAAAAATTGCGAAAAATCATGATAAAAAGTTGATTTTCTTCAATAATAAGTCATTATCCTTTTAAATAATAGCTAATAATTTCTAAAGCATCGGCCCCATTCCCTTCTCTCTCTTTCCTCTGCCTTGTGATGCCTTGATTAGATCTTCTTCTCTCCCTTTCTACCTTTGCTCGTAGTGAAAGTAATACATCTTCGTTTGGTTTGCATTTCTGTATGAGATTGTGTTGGTGTTACTGTCACAAATTATGACTGATTGCACGCATAAATCTATTCGGGAACCACAACTTTGACAAATGTTTGGATTTAAAGAAAGAACAAAAAAAACCAAAAAGAAGAATATATTCTTATGAGATATCTGCATTCTGGAATGCGCAATCTTTTACTAACAGCGAACCCTTTCTCTTTCTAAAATGGTTCAAATTCTTTTTCAAAATGTTTCTTCAAACCTTTTTAACAGGAAGAAATTCTTAAAGTAAAGTAAAATGAGTACGGGCATCTAACATAAGACTATTGGCTCTATTTTATGTGAACAGGTACTATTTGTTTTTCTTTAATAAAAATTTTCAAAATGTTTTAATAAATTAATAGAGAAAATTTATTAAAAAAAAATTTTTTTTAAATTTGTATTTGTAAAATATTTTCAAAACAAATTTACCAATTTTTCTTATGAAAAGGGTTAAGATTTGCAGTATTTGGTCTTTAATCACTTAACTGCTTTTGATGAGAATACTCGCCATGAAAAAACTACAAAAGTTTGTGTTGTGACGATTATATTCGTAACGAGTAATAAGTAGAGACAATTTGAACTTGAAATTGCAATTTTAAAGGAAACTAAAATACATACTTCAAGAGGTTTAAAATATTTGGAAGGCATGTCGAAATGAAGTCCTAACTCTGCCTGTCTAAGTTGGAAACATTTAGGATTACGTAACTTCAACTTCCAAAGTAATCCAATACGAAAGTACGGAATACTGAAATTAGAAGATAAAAGTCTTTTTCTTACAAGCTAACTTCATATTATTCTGTAGTTGACGAGTATACTCGTCATCGTAAAATTTTTGCGAGGCAATTTAGATACGGATTTTTCAAAGATGGCGAAATACTTAGCTGGCTAACTAAGGATGAGCATAGAAGCGTTACGGTAGCATTTTATTAAATTAAAGAAATAAAGGAGTGTGTTAGCCTTCAAACTTTGTTAAGAAAAGAAACCAATTAATAAATTTGAGAACTTATAAAGCAAACCTATTCGTATTAGGTGAGCCAATAAGGTCGCCGTTGATTCTTTAGTCAAATTGAGGCCTTATTATAATAAAATGTTAGAAGTAACTTTGTTCAATGTGTTGCCCAACAATAGCCACTACTTTTCTCATCTTTTATATGGAATACGATTTAGATGCGGGACAGGCAGCTGGTTTTTTGATGATACACACAAATGAACCCATGTTAGCGGGTCGTCGTACGCATGAACGAATCATTCGAATAAGTAATAAGCCATTTATTGGAACTCGTGTGAACTAGAAGGCATAACGACAGTTGGTATTGTCGGAGAGCTGCATGTATTCACCAAACGAATATTGTTATATAATATAACTACATATATTTCTTCGTACTGAGAACTCAGGATATCATGACTTGTGCCAATTGCATCAGTTGTTGCTGTAGCTTTCGCTTGTGGTGGTTCCGTTGGTAGGAAAACAAATCGACATTCCTCCCTCTTCTAGGCACCTAAGTAAAAGTAAGTGCAGCCAATCTAAAAGGAGACAGCAGTGTAATTATTATTTATTGAGCATAGTTCGAATCTCATTTTTATCTACATATAACCGAGGAAGTGATTTCCCAAGTTTGCAACTTTCCATACTACAATCTTGTATTGGTCCTATAGCTAGTTTGATCTCGGTATATGAACCGTTTACTCAGAATTTTGTCTAAGTTAATTTTTTTTTTGGTGAAGGAAAACCATTAAGTCTTCATTGTTCTTAGCAAATCTTAGAGCCGTGTTGTAATATTTTGACTGGTCACTAATAATAACACTTTAATTTAAATTTTTTTTTTTAAAACTGAGTTAACCCACTTTTATTCATAGAAAACCTTCGATTGAGGTTTACAATAATAGGCACAACTCGCATTCCTCTATACAGTAATGTATAATTATTGACTGAGGAAGAATCGGATTTAAACAAAAAGTAAGACCAATATTCAATTTAAAATGCGCGGATATATCCAATATTAGAAATATATTTTTTCTACATTGTTAGCACCATGGCAAGCGTCGGAGTCAAATTCTCATATAAACGTCATTTGCGTTCCCACAAGTGTCATAACATAGAGAATAATCGCTTTTTAGCCTTTTCTAAAAAAAATGAAAGGATCTTTGCTTATGTAAAAGAGAAAAACTTCAGTCTTCGAATTTTTCGGAGCAGGAAACGTTTACACTCTGCTAGCCTGCTCTTTCTTTTTATGATGAATCCCCCTTTAGTCTTCAAATTGAACTCCTGAGCAAGATGGCTTAAGGAGTAACACCACCACTTAATAGAAAAATAAAATTCGAAGAGATAATTAAAAAAAGAAATTATTATAGATAGACATAGATAGAAATTATTATAGATCCTCGCCAGGCATTTTTAACGTTTGTTTTGTTGGAAGTTTGATTTAAAAAAAAACGCAATAAATCTGCATGTCCACAGATATAGCGGTACAAATATCGAGTTACTTGTGATTGACGAGCATGTTTCCTGTCAAAATGTTTTGAAATGAACTTATCAAGAATTCGCTACGCACCGCCATAGAAAATGTCGTATTAAGGATATAGTAAAAAATGAGAATGAAAGGAAAAGATGATATCTTTCTACAAAAATGTGTTCACAATTTTAGAATCGCAATAACTTTCCTCTTTTTTTTGAGTTGGCTTGCAATACAAGCGTCGTACCCAGCTCTTGCATGTTCAAATGCTCTTTTCAATTATCTTTTCTCGGCTTGATTTTTTAGCCGAAAGGGCCTCCTCTGCTACAAATGACAGAAAAAAGAGAAGCAAAAGTTTTGATTCCAGAAAACCTCCAAAACTTTTAATTTCTAGGCAGAAGCATTGGAACCTTTCGGAAAGTTTTAGCCCCAAACATATTGAATGCGTATTAGTAGCCGAGTAGGTAAAAATCGCGACTATTAGGCCCGTGTTCACAGGTTCAAGCCTCAATAGCAGACGACTTCCCCTGACCGATTATTCACATAATAAAATATATCTACTGAATGGATACTAGCTACACTAACATTTTCTTACTTCGTACTGCTTCAATATTCACATAAATATTTACTAGAGTCTTTTGTTAATGTATTAGAGAAGCTAGAAAAGATAATATGTGGCAACTGCCTGGCAATCTTTCCGGGGTAATTGGAGACATGTTCGAAATCTTGAGGAAAAAGTCTTTTTATAGTGCCCCGGACAAGGGTAAAGGAAAGTTTTGTGGAAAACAATTTGGGTGCGTTGTTGGTTTAATTTTTTCTACATATTCCAGAAAACTCAAAGCATCTATGAAGCCACAACAAATTTTTTTTTTTAAATTATTAACACTGTTACGCTTAAGCAAGCAACATTCATCGTCTACCATCCGTTGAGTGGAAAATAAAAATGGAAGTTTACGATGACCCCGGCAAAAACTTGTCTCCGTATGGCTAAATGAATATCCGCTAGAAACAATAACTTTTAGTTAATTCTCCTTTTACACCCGTAATCGTAGGATTAGGAGCATATTGCATTTGTCAAAAAGTTTGCACCGCCCAGAAAGAAGCTCCCACGAAGTATATGTATTCTTGAGGTCCGTCTATGTAATGTCTGTCTCTTGGCTGGAAAAATTGAGCTATCAACTTAAAATTTAGCAGAAAAATTATAAGTTGGCATTGAAAAAGGGCCAAATCGGTTGAAGGAGACGTCTACAGTATCCGTAAATTGAGAACACCTCCATTTTTCAAAAGGAATAAGAAATTGGTTGTTTTGCTCATTACTCATAAACTATATCACATACATCTAGAAAACGTACGTAAACGTAAACATATATTCCATGTGCGATGCTGTAGCACCGCAAAAATGAGAAAAGTTGACCTCGCGTATCCAATATAACAGTCACCACCTTTAAAATAATCAGAAGCAAACTTTAAAAACTCCATAAAGTATATAATTTCTCGGCCTTTTTCAAATTCTGAATTCACTTAAGCAGGTCAGTCTGTTCGTCTGCCTGACGGTGCTTTAGCGTTTTTCCCAGTTTTCCAGTCTTTCTTGGTTTAACGTCAAAACCGAAATTTTTTTCAGGTTTTCTAAGGGAAAAGTAAACAAAAATCTAACAGAAGCCTCTAACATTCTCTAAAACTCGTTCTGTCAGCTTCCTTGATATTTATTTCGATATGTTATGAAAGCAAAAGGTTGAGTCCCCCTACGCCTTAGTAGGTTTTTTTCCTGTCTATGATGTAACAACGTATTACATAACAAGAAAACGGTAATTATTAGTCTTAGGCTCTATCTTAGAAATTTCAAGCATGTTGGGTAACACATCGCAAGAGTTATCCAGGATACGCAGTTGCAACTCGAATGGAAAGTTCTGTCGCATCCAGCGTACTCACCAGATAGAGCGTGTTCTTATTACCACTTGTTCAAACCAACATAAAACGGTTGATCATTGGATCGCTGCCAAGCCAATATCGTTCTTTCGACACATTACCACCATATTGCCAGATAGATGGGAAAAACTTGTGGAGAGCGAAGGAGAATATTTTGATTAATATATATTATACCAGCTTTCCTCAATAAGTGCCTTTTTCAAGTGAAAAAATGATCAGGATACATGCGAAGCCCTAATATTTAAATTTAACGCAAATTTGATAGATTTTTTTTTCTACATTCAAATTTATTGTTGGCTGATTAAGGGTATAGGTTGCATATTTTGATAAAATAACCCAATCATCCATCATTTAATTAAAACTAAAACATCAAGTTTTCGCAAAATGTCTTTCAAGTCGCAATCTATGCGTGACAAATTATTAATACACAAATAATAAAAAATTATTAATGTTGTAGCATAACCGAAATTATTTTGGCTTGGCGAAGCCCCTTTTTTTCTCTCCCTCTCTCTTTTTGAATTTTCTTTCTGTCACCTAAAATATAAGTTGTTTAACGTGAAAATTTCGAGAGAAAGGATACAAAATTTTTTAACAATAATATTGCGTACGCATACGTACATACATATGCAATGACGCTTGTACATAAATACTATAGAAACAAAAAAAATTTCTTTGGTCAAATGAAATACTTTGTGTGTTACGTGTTGTTAAAAGCACTCAAGCAAACAGCACTGACAGCATTACGTTCTTTGATGCGAACTAATTTAAACCAATACGCGCTATGTTAGTAGAGATGATGTTCGTCGTTGAAAATATTTCATATTTTACCTGTTGGGTTGATACTTTGTACGGTGTGTAGGTTTGGCAATAAAATTGCATTCGGTCGATATGTGATATGACCGAACCCTTATGGCTCTTAGGCGAATGATGTGAGATTGTAGTGCGTATTCCAGCCGCGTATTCTGTCAAGTGGTTGCACGCTTATCTGCATTCGCACAATTTAATAAAAATTCATGAAACAATATGTCAGTCGGTTTTTCCCCTCCTAGGAAAAAAAGCATAATAAACATAAACCGAAAGCGGAAACATCTAAAGAAAACGAAATTAAAATAATCGTCAAGGTGACAAGACATCCTTGCAACATTTTGTTGGCAAAAAGACAACAATTGTAAATGAAAAATGGAAAACTGCTTTAATTAATTCATCATGTGAATCATGTGAATTTCAATACGTCTTTCGAGCTTTCTTTATATACTTAATTTTGGTTAAGAAAACATTGCATTTTCCTTCGTTTGCAATGAATGTTGTCTTGAACTGAAGATTGATGAAGTAAAAGTTTTTATGTAAAAGTGTCTTAATTGCGAGCAACAAATACTGAACACTGCAATTTAAATAAGCTTGTTGCGAACAGACTTAGACTCGTTAAAGCAATTTTTGAATAAGGAGAACCAACGACTATGTTTGAGTAACAATAACCCAGAGATAAAGCCTCTATAAATACACCTACATACATCTACCGTATGTCAAGCTATACATGATAGGGACCTTTGAATTTTTCATTTTAGATCCCAACCAAATAGTTAAAGATTGATTGATGATATATATATATATATATATATATAGTTAGACACATATATAACAAAATTAATTTTCGAAGAAATATTTACATATTTAACACCCACAGGACGCTATTATGCTGGATTGGAAGGCAGGCGTTTTTGAAATAAATTATTTGAAGCAAAAAAAAAATGATCATTTCCCTTTCAAGGCCTGTAAACAATGGTATCGTGCTTTTTACTTGCCCGCTGTCTGAAATTATTTTCTGGTGGATGATCGTACATTGACTCGACAAAAATACAATTATTATTCGGGTTGGCGATACTGTTTGTATCATATGCGAACGCAACATTGCACGCGAGTATGACTACATATATAGCCTTTACGCCAGCAGACCGCTTTCATTGATTTTCCTTTTGTTTTTTTTTTTTTTTTGTTAATATGTCTAATTACTCAGAGGACGTCAATTTACGGGTAACAAGGTGTCGAGCGGAAAGAACTAAGGAGAGAAAAAGACTTTAGCAGTACCGAGCTCAATCATTAGCTCTTAAGGCTTTACCGTCTAAGCACTCAATGATGACCACACTGAGATTTGAACCCGCGTACACTTTCGCGATTCTTATCGGCTGCTCAGGCGGATTAATGAGAGAAACAAGAATATTAATAGCAAGCTCAACTTTCTTCTGTCCTTCTCCTATATTTTCCTAACTACACAATTGCGAATGCAACAAAAGCAAACATAAGAAAGCAATTTCCTTACCAGCGTGAAGCGTTGAACCTAAGGTACATTTTAATGCGGTTTTTACGGAGAGATACATCAAGTATTTCACAAAACGCTGTAATATCCGCAGTGAAAAATTGTTGTCTTCGACAAACAAGGTTTTCCAAAACGCTTCACAAGCTAACTCTTGCTTTGAATGGATTTTTTTCCTTCAGAAAGCCGTATTTAATCAACACGTGATATGTTATGTTATATGTTATATTATTAACGTTAAGTCGATAGTGGTTCACAAATATATGATCAGTATGACATGAGATTTTGAAAGACATCCTGTGAGAATATAAGAACTATTGCTACAAAACGTTTTCAACATCTTACATGAAAATTTGGGCTTGAAAAAGTTTTTTCAAGAGGGGTTCAATATGATTTACTAAAAGAGAAAAAACTTAACAAACCAATAAAAAGGAGATTTCGATATTCTACAATATCAAGTGAGTGTGGCCAAGATTATTCGGATTACTGTATAAATAATTCAGGACCACGTAAGGAATACGGAGCAGAAATTTTTGTCGCTGTATACGCTTTACGCTGATGAGCAATAAGCAAAAGAGGCAATGCTTTTAAACGCAGAGGCGTTCGCCTCTATTTTACTACAAACGTGTACTCTAACTGATTTGGTCCGTTTTTAATACCAACCTGCACGAAAAAACTTTCAATGTTTTTGCCAGATTTGAGGTCGATACTTTTGTTTTTGCAACCAGATAATGGACGGGTGAGTAAACACGCAGACTTATGCAGATGAACTCTGAATTTGATAATGATCAAGAACATATCCATTCTATACGGTCGTTCTGCCAAAAAAAACAAGATTACAGTACTCTATACTATTAGGCGGGCGTGGCCCAATTTTGATGTATATATATATAATGTAACATGATCGGTAAATGTACTTAGAAATATTTATCATTGCATGTGCTATAGTTGACAAACAAACAGTTACACAAACAGACAGACGGACGGACAAACACGCCTACATCGAATTCGAATGTGATTGGGAATGAAGAATGTATGCATTTTATGCGATTTTTGATAAAATTAATAGAACCCTGAATTTAAATGGTGAATCTAATATATAGCAGTTATATCGTGAAAAGATCTACGCTAATGTTATAAATAGTCGAAATCTTTAAATCGGACTATAGCTATTGGTGCGTATATGAACAAGTGTTTATTTTCTATATATGTAATCACGTGTGTGATTTAGAGCAAACTAGATATGATATAAGAGTTTTCCTTTCTAATTGCTTAAAAAACTGCATTCTTTGTGATCATACACGTTTGTTTTTCTTTCGTTCATTTTTCCTTCTTGCACAACAACTAAGAGAGAGCGAGTTTTTCGGAAGACACAGAAAATTTTGTAAAATGAACGAGTGTTCAAAGGCATGCAAAATAAAACATGTGTGTGCGTAAATTTGTTTTGATATATGTGTATAAAAATCAAAAATAAACTGAAACGAACTGGTGCATATAGATGGTTATATGCATTGGCATGTATGCATGCATACAAAGCCTAGACATCGTTCACAATAACGAAGAGAGAAGAATCAAAAGTGCAGAGAAATCAAGAGAAAAAGAGAGAGGACACAATAACCACGCCTTCGTGTGAGCAGTAACATTATAAATTATGCATGCCGGAGAGTGATAGAAGAGAGTAAGACAACGCGATGGAATGCAAATATAAATAGCGCGCACACAAAGCAACAAAATCCACGAAAGAGAGCAAAAACAACCTGCTGTAATAAAAGCTAATGCTTGATGTGCGGTGAATGTTTGAGATAAAACCCCACCCTTACGAAGTTAAAGCCATCTTGTTTAACTGTCAAAGAGAACCATAGAAAGTTTTGTCTTTTTTACTCTTACCTAGCAAGCGTATTGAGCAAATTCATGTGGTCGGTCGGTCGGCGGGTAAGATTAGTTGAAGTAGAAAATAAAAAAAAATATTAAAAAAATGAAAAAGAAAAACACAACCAGCCGAAGTAGCACTCTACTGCACAAGGAAAAAAGTCAATAATAGCGATGCTTATCCAAAAACCATAAAAAGATTATATTCGCGCATTTCCGATTACGAAAAGCAACAACAACAGTAGCAATTCACATTGAGCATCAAGTGTATATGAGCAAAAGGGTGGAATCTGTATCTACTGCATCTCTACTTTTATACAAGTACGGGAACAAAGTACAATAGATGATGGTTGTTCGTTAGAGAGCTTCTTCTTCATCGTCCAAACTATGATTTTGGTAGCAAAACGGACCAAACATTTCAATGTTTGACTTGTCGTTATCAAATGCTATATTGACTGCATTGTGATAATAATGTGCGCGTCGGCGGTGTTCAAACTTTACTCAGACATAGTTTTAAAACAATTTTGATTACAACAACGTGAACAGCCGGTCAAAATGGAAAAAAATTTACATAAAAAAAAAAATAATAAATATGTAAATAAAAATATAAAAATTCGAAGCCAATTAATTTTAAATAATATTTAAATAATATTTGTAGTAATTAATTAAAAATTAAAGATCACTACTTATGCTTGAATAACTTACAGGTGTCTTTATATGTAAGTGCATAAGCATTCTTTAGACAACAGTGATTCTGTATGAATTTTAAAGCATTGTTTTGTGTGTGTTTGTGCGTCCATGTACATAAGTATATGCGTGTCTAAATACGTACGTGTGTTTGTGTATAAGCTAGACGTGAACATTTAAACTTTTGCCATTAACTGCTCCAACTTTATATCCGCTGTGTTAGTATACCATCTCTGCCTGCTTAACTGAGTTGGACTTGGACTATTGTTGATTCGTATCGACAGTTTTCACTGGATTTTTCATTTAATTCCGACCATTAAACAGTCATCGATATTAAAGTAAGTCTTAATTGCGCTTTTATGCCTATGCATGGCTTTCTTAATCTCGTATCACTCTCACTCATTCTCTCTTTGACCACCCTTTAGGATAAAAAAGAACAGTCTAAACAACCTCCATCCTTCAAGAGGATAATGTTCATATACTCATTTTATCAATTCGATTGATTTTTGTCACGTAGTTTAATATTAGCAGCATTTCTAATACGCTCCACATATTTTCTTAGACTAAATAACACACACTTTACAGCTTGGCAATAGGTTTCTCTTAAGCAAAAGTTGCTTTGAATTCCATAAACTGGATTTAATTAGTTTTGGTTTCCCTAAATGAGTCCGTAACAGGTCGCTTATCATTTCCAATTATATTCAATGAACTTGTCAATGCAATTGTTTGCCAAGTGCGAGTGACTTCATCTCTCCGTGCAAAGACTTTTTGTTTCACGCAAAATTTCTTTTTTTGCAGTTTCACATGCAGTTCACTTAAGCGTAGTGTTCATCTCGGTTGCACACATATACTCTCCTTTGCACTTAAAAATTTTTTAGGTGATTCGTGCACCAATGTTTATTAGCGATTGTCTTTCAACAAGAAAGACTCTTAAGTTTCTCTCCAGAAATTAATGATATTTGCTTCATTCCTTAATGATACTTACGACTTTGAATTGACGGTAGGCTGTTACCAGTTGTGTTGAATTTACTGGAAAGTGCTAATCTGGCCCCGAAGCCTTTGCTGGTATAGATTCGGATTTTATACCGATTACGAAAGGATCATAAAATTTTCCAGTTCACAATCCACGAAAAGTAGCAATAGAGATCCCGTAAAGTATATCCTAACTTTTTATCAAACGATAGATTCCGAATTGATTTAGTCTTGTGCATCCTTCTTTCTATCTGCTTTTTCTAGGCGTACCCACGTTCGCAGAAGCTGAGATCAAAAATTGAAACATAGCGTACAAGCTATTGTTTAACGAGCACATATCAAGCTTGAAAATGAGCGCAATTTGCTTACGATGATGCTCATAAAGCGTATCATTCGATATCTATAGCAGATATTGGTTTGAAATTTCAAAGTAAAGCACTGAGTTTAATTTTTTCAGAAACAGGCCCGCATTAGCCAATTAAATTTGTTGGCTTATTTGAGCAATTGAACCAAAGCTTGTTACACATATTTACGAAAATGTTAAAATGTGAAAGGGAAAGCCTATCCAGCCTTGCGTTTTCGGCCATCCTCTTAAAATTACCTTTTATTAATCAAGTTATGAATAAAAATTACGAGTTTTAAGCGAACTTGAACATTTTTTTGCTGGATACAGGATCATTTATTGTCACAAAAATTTTTCTCTTTTATATTTTTTATTTGACCTAGGTTCTCGATAAGTTTCCACCTATTAGGCTAGCCAAGTTTAAGTATTAAATATATATACATTACCTGCAATGTTAAATAAATGATGATTTTTTTATGATTTTTGACATTTTTGTGTCGCCTCCTCAGTGATTCCAAAAATGTTCAATGGTTTTTTTTTTAATTTTTTTTTTTTTTTTTTTTTTTTGATGAGGAATGTTAATTTTGACCAGCTCTATGAAGTAGGATAGGGAAGAAAAATTTGAGAACCCATACACGTAACAACGAAACTTATGAGTGGGAACTAATGCAGACAAAAACTGATAGTGTAAAGTCCTTTATTATTATTTCGAATTTTTGATTATTAGTCAAAAACGCTTTTAATGCTTAATTATTTTGCAGTTAAATTTTGGAATACTTTGACCTTTGAATGCTTGCGAACTAAACTTTCAATCGTTCGATTTAAATAATAGCAGAATTTTAAGAAGGTGATGAAAAGGCGAAAGAGATTTAAAAACCCCTTCAGAAATTTTGTAATTTTTATGAATTATTATTAATACATTGATAAGTTTATTAACAGTGGAGAATTTTCTTTTTATGAGGAAATGTAGTTTTTTGATCCATCTCGTGTATATAGTCGATTGACATGTAAAACTCATTAAGTATATAGGACTTAAGTAAGCGTTTAATAAATTGTGCTTGTTAACCGACGATGTAAATCAACCTTAACCTGCTTAAATGGACCAAATTAAACTGAGGAACTGAGTGCTTCGATGAAACGCATTCATAGTCTGATCTAAATTAATGGATAATAAGTGGGTCAAGGTACTTTCTGTTGTTATTTGGACTTTGGCACTGTTACAGGTGCTCAAAAATTCGGAGCTATGAAAGGTGCCATTTGAATATACCACATTCGCTTAAGCGTTTCCCCGGTTGCTCATCCGAAAAAAACAACCTCAATCCTGATGTCCATCGTTCTCATTTTTTTGGTCAACACGTAACCCATTATACACATAAACTAGAAGAAGAAGATGGCGAAAGTTTTAAACGGCAATGAGGGATACGCGCCAATAAAAGTTTCCACTTTGATAAATCCCCAAACAAATATTTCTACGCAGAATTAAACAAAATATTTCCTAGTTAAAGATTACGGCATTAGCTATCATATATATGGAGACAGTGCGCTTTCAATGTGAACTTGGCTACAGAGAAATGCAATTAAATCTACCGTAGGGAAAAACCGAAATGACTTTTCGAACAACCTAATATTTTCGGGCTTTGCTTGCCGCTATTAAGCAAAGTCGCCGAACGTAATCATACTTCTACGATTACTGACTGAATTTGATTGAATTTCTCTATGCAAAGAAAGAGAAAGTTGTAAAAAGCCCTTAAACTTCTCGAAAACAAAAGTTTATCAATCTCCTTTAAAAAGAGCTCTATAAAGAAATGGTGGCCTTTAATATCGCACTCAAAACTATTTCATTTATTTTCCAGATTATGTTGCAACGTATTGATCAACTTAAAAACATCTATGAGATCCTGTGACAAGAATATTTGCCAATAGAATAAAGAAAAGTTTTATCCTAGACGTAGAGGAGAGAAAAGTGATCAACGCTTAGCGAAGAAAACTTAGTATAACGATTGATTTCAGTACAACAACAAGTTTCAATCAAACCGACAAACTGTCGACATTATCGATAAGAAACTTTTCGGCAAATATGCTGAACAATCTTGGGGCCAATGTATTAGGTGAGTCTACTAGCAAATAAAACAAAAAAAAAAAAAATTGAAAATTGCAAAACAGCACTACATGTGATAAATTATTTATTTGTTTTTTTTTTTTTTTGTTTAATGGAAATAAATATAATTAAACTAATTTCTTAAGCATATACTTCCGGTTTCCCACAACTTAAATAGCTCTATGCTAACTAAGTGATAATAAAAGAGAGATAATATAAGAGAGTAAGAAAGATATAAACCGCTTAAAGAGAGCTCGTCAGTTTGCCTTATAGCCTGTAATGTCATTAAAAACGAAAAAAACAAAACAAAACTTTTTTTTTTCAAACTTACAACCATAATTAAGTTGATTAACCATAATTACCTGGGAAAACACCAACAAATGTATGTTAAATAAAAAAAAAAATTTTTTTTTTCAACAATTAAGGCTTAAGTCTCTCTCATTGAATGCTTAAATTAAGGAGAGGAAATATGGGTTTCAAGTGAGCAATCGTAAGCATGTGTGGCGCTGTGTTTCGACTCATAGTGATAATTGTAATAATTGCTCTTTTAAATATAATTGTTTTAATGATTTTTATATTTACATTAATTTACATTTTTATAGTTTATATTTACACATTTTACATACATTCATGCAGGCATGGATACGTACGCTTACATAGGCGAGTCCATTTTTCATTCTCACCACATTATTAATAATTTTAAAGCACTTTCGAATTTTTTATTTTATTTTTTCTTTGAATTTATTTCGCTTTTAATTACTTTTCCTTTTTTATGTTATGACTGCAGCAACACTAAAAGATTTATTTTTATAAAATATATGGCTATCGAATTGCAGTATATTGCAGTTTATGTGTATGATTTACATGAATTATGAGCTTCTGACGCTGTGCTGGCTGCTCTAGCTCACTGGCTGCTTGGCTGGTTTAGCTGATTCCGTTTGGCTTGACTGCTCTGGTTTTCATTGTTTACGAAAAAAAAGAAATAGAATTTTTTCTCTCCTTTCGCAGTTTTGCTCGATAATTAATTATTTTAATTTAATCGATTTTTAATTTATTAGCAATTTTTCACACTTACTCTACAACTGTAACGAAGGCATAAGTGTTTTAAGCATTTTTGGCATTTAATAACTCAAAGGTGCTGTTACTAAAGTAGACCAAAAAAAATTTTTGTATTATTTTTTATTTTTATACCCAAGTCCACTCTGGTACAAAGACGTAGGCAACACAAAGAAAGGCTTTAGTTAGACACACGTCTTACTATAACGATTGATTTAAACTCATTTTTAGGATCGGATAAAGCTTGTCTGTCCCTCTGGCTGTCTTGTTTGCTTATGTTCAACAAGAGTTTGAGATTTTTCGATAAACATGTTTTGTCACAAGGACAAACGCTATTGCAAATAGTTCCGATCAGATCACTTTTTTGACAAGTCGTTATGCGAATAACTATAGAGTGGAATTTAATGGTGGTTCGTATTCCACTATAGTGTTTTCACTACTTTCAATCTTATATTTCAAATCTGCTCGATTACAACACTTTTAGCTGTACATTGGACGCCCCTACACATTAATTCTGTGTTAAATAAATTCGTCACTTAGGTTATATAAATTCATTTTTTATGATCATTGGATAATAAATGTGCTTTTTCACCAGATATATATAAAAATTTATAAATTATAAAAATCGTGACATCTGGCTCATTCTTCATTCTCGTATTATAGAAACACAGTTGCAATTTTTCCATGGTGTTACACGATTCCGTCTTATATGGTCACGTATTACAGGGTGGTGAGTGCGTTTGTTTTACGGCTCGTACACGTATTAAAACATATGTAGTTACCGGTATTTATGCCGACGTTTGAAAGAAACTCCTATCAAGATGGACGACACATACGAAATTGAAAATTTTGCCTTATATCTTCAAAAGCACAAAAGGATTAGGAATACTTGGCAATATTTTTCGTGCATCAAAAGTCCGGAATCGTTTAAGGAAATAAAAAAAATTTATGGGATTGTCGTTGAAGAAAGGGCCCCACCGCCCATTACATCCATGCCCCCCACCGATTATAGTTAGACTATGGTCTATCATACTGTGAATTGAAACCGGGTATATATCGACTTGATAGTCGCAGTTCTTAGCTATTTGGCTATGCGGTATTGTACTCAAAAGTTAATTCAGACAAAATATTTCGAATGAACTTGAAACTGAAGTACATCTCTTGAGCCAACTCGCTAAGATTCTCTTTTGTAAGCAGAGTTCGCTGCTTAATAAAAAATTTTTTCAAAGAGAAGTAAGGTAAACTCCTAGGCGCTAAAATACACAACGCTACAGTTTTCGTAAAGTACAAGGAATATAAAAGACTGGTTAGCTCGTTTAAATATTTCTTCTAATTCGTTTTTGCTGCGTCTATCAAAGGACGAGAAGGGGAGAAGAAAAGAATCGCTCTATAGTTGAATTTGTGATTCAACATCAAAATCGTCATTAAGCACTTCGGATTTCTTGGGAAAAATCTGGATGGATTTTTTCCAGAACGCTCTCATTCTCATATCCATTCAACGATCGTCTCGAGAATGGTACACTAACGAAATTTAGCTTCGAAATGCTTTGAAATGATAAATTCCTTGTAAAGAGATCTATTTGTGTACCAGAGAAGTTAGAAATTCACAAGCAAATCATTAGAGTGCTACTCAATTGGGATATATTTGATGCAAGCTGTCATTGGGGAGCTTAGGGAAAAAGGCTAAATTTCAAAAAAGAAAATTGTTTGGCGTAAAATTTATTCAAAAATCAACATGTTTTCAGCGGCTTGAGGGAAAGATTGTGTAGTAATTTTGTGCAATGGCTCGCCACAGTTATGGTTAAATTTAGAAAAAAAGGCGGCCGATACCTTTCACATGCATCTCTAAGAGACAAATTTCGAATACATAGCATTTATGGTCGAATGTACGCTACTAGTGGAGGCGTATATTTGCAAGCCAAGTAGCGTCTTGAAAATGTTTGGTTTCGACTTGGAAGTGGCTTTTTGCTCCTATTGCCATTGAGATCTATTTATAAACCCAAGACCTCAGGAATAGCTCAGAGCTTTACCATTGGCTAATCAATTATTTTGAGACGTTTATAGATATTTGCTTGCTTTTTATTATGAATATGAACATGCACTTTCGATTGAAGATTTTCACATATCCCAATTTATGTAACAGTAACTAGAAATAATAAAATGTTGCTAACTAATTGGCATACGTTACTTCTTCCAATTAGGTTCTTAAGAGTACAAAATTGAAGATTGAAGTTCGATAAACTTCTCGTATTGAAACCAGAGAAGTAAATAAACACTTTAGTTCCACAATTGTTCTCTTTGTTTATAGTATTTTGGGTCTAGTAACATCTACGGAAGTTCTCGTTTACAACCATTAGCATACGAGAGGTAATTATGTGTGGTTAAATATTATACTAGTTTAAAATTTATCTTTGTTTATTCCCTTATAAATATGAGCGCGGTGCCTTCGATTTGAGAACGATTGGGTATTTTACTTCTTTTTAGGTTCTGATTCAAATTTTAGTCCTTAAAAGCTTGCTTAACATATCGTATACCTTGTTATATTTACCTTATTGAGTTACGCCAGATTTAAGTCGTTGAATATTAAGAATTTTGACAACGACAGAAAAATGACCAGAGATAAACAAATGGAACGACAGACGCTAATCAGTGTAATGCATAGAAATTTGTTGAGTATAAGTTCAACCAAATGCAGCTCCACAGGTGTTCTTTTAGAAGCCATAATACTTTTCTGTAAAAAAATGAGTCATATTTCATGTAAAGAACTATGTTTTTCGAAACCCATAGAAAAAAAGGGCTGCGTTTGTCCATCTCGATTATATCCCTAATAAGGCTTCCAAACGATTTTTTCGGCTATACAAGCAGTGCCACCAAATTGATCAATTTGGTTGTAAAGTTGAAAAAAATGGACGATTGTGGAAAGTTTTGTTCTTATATACCAAAAAAAACTGATTTCAACATTGCCGGGTGTTACTTATGCACTTATTATATCCTGTCCACGAAGTTTGGCTCCATATCCATTCGTTGAAACGTTCGCAAACTTTAGAGAGCCGACAAAAGTTTTTAATTATATATTCGTGATCAACATCAACTTTTATCCATCTGTCTGTCTGTTTGTCCACGTAGTGCCCCTTCTCCGTCAAAATGAGCCTATTGGTTTCAAATTCGGCAGAAACATTTGACGTTCTTGCATGCAAGCTAGTATTTAACTTGGGCTAAACCGGCTACAGTACCACGTAAAATAAAAAAAAAGAATACCTTCGTTTTTTAAAGAAACAAAATTGATTATTTTGCTTATTACTTATAAACTATAGTGGATAAACCTATAAAAGGTTGCGCTTATATTCCGCAGACGATGCTATGGTATCTATAGAAAAATGGATTAAATCGGCCACACAGTTCAATTTTTGTTCTGGATGCTGCAAACATTTTGAGAAAACAAATATACCCCAAAATCAATAAATAAAAAATTTTTTCTTATTGCAAACTATTATTGCTTCGCAATATCTCTCCTGGACGGATCCAAGGAAATAAGGAGATTGAAAAGGGTTTATATTAAATATTGGTTCCTTCATTTATTTTCCGGAAGTTTTTAGGTTTATACAGTTTCTAGTCATCTATTTAAACATTACAGTGTTAAATTGTTCCTATTGCAGGAACGCACCATTAGACGCACAACACCTGCTATTTTTCTCGTTTTGATTCCCTTTACTTATTATCTTCATGAATAGATTGTAAATTAAACATGTAATAAAAACAAAAAACAAAACTGAGTAGTGCCGCAAGTGCCGCGTAAGTACATTATAGTCGGACCGTTAGAACACTACGCCACTTCGTCTAGTACAGTTATTAATTGGTTTTGGTAATAATACATCCAAAATTACGTATATCGAAGCATGATCATAAAATCATATTACGTCATCGAAATTTAGCGAACGCTACCTACTTCCAAAAAATTTTATTATTTTAAAGTTTCCGTCATAACAAACTGGAAATTGGTTTGAATAAGGCTTGCTTTTCATCACAATCCTCATATATGTTGGGGTTTAAATAAACAAACCTATGTGATCCAATTTAACTTCTTCTTTTCTAAGTTACTACTAAGGACCAATTTCAATCATAAAATGTTAAAAATAACACCTTTTTCTGAAGGGCTTACTTTTCATGAGGATTCTTATATGCAGTTGGGATCCAAGAAAGAGACCCAAGCGGTGCTTATTTGGTCTATTTAATTTTGCTGTCAAATCATTACCATGACCAAAATTTCCATCAAAGAATGTTAGCAACTATTAGTTAGGCCTTTATAACATATAACACGTGGTCCGATCGCGTGGTCGGCAAGGCGGATTTCTATGTCAATTTACTTTTATGACCCAATTCTTATTGTGAAAAGTTGTATCCATAAAGATTCAGATTTCGTGGGAACGATAATATGAAACGGGATTCAAAAAATCACCCCATCCAATCTAAAGTTTTCACACCAATTTAGATGGCCAAACGCCTATTATTCAGCGAGTTTTGTCGAAAGAAGTATTTTGAAAAAGCGTTTTAAAACGCCTTACTTTACAAAGTCGTTATAGCGGGTGAGATTGAAAAAGCGGAGCTACGCAAGCCACTTTCAATGGCGTTCGTTCCTGGATCAAAATAAGTCAGGCTCATCAGAACTCTGTCTTGATGATTGCGGCCTCCAAGTTGAACACGAAAATAAGTAGTTAGCCACAGACAGGCAGGCGGAGAGACAAACTTAGAATCATTTTCTAAATCGATCGGTATAGTAAATAATGAGTTTATTTCAAACTCTTCTGCGTGCTACGTACGTCCGTACAAACTTAAAATATGCGGTACCACAAGTGGTGTAGGGTACAAAAATGGATGATTTTGGAAAGTTTCTCTTCTAATACCTCAAAAATATCGATTCGAATTTTGCTGAAAAATACTTATAAGTCTTTTTTGTTTAAGGCATCGAAATTTATTGCCAGTAGACCCAGGAGACCCGCACTAACGATCGGGTTAACAATATTGAACAAAAAAAAAAAAACAAGGAAATAAAATTATTTGCTTTAAACGATGAGTAACGAAAGCGTAACTAAATATATGGGAATACTTTCCTTTTTCACTTATTCTGAACTTATTCGTTGCGAAAAACTCTTGTTTAAAAATTTATTATACAGAACTTTGACTCTCTACTTTTATTATTGGAAATATAAATTTTCGTGGATTATGTAATAATTCGGCGAAAAAACAAGAAGTTAAAAAATGTGCATAAAGAAAATTATTTTATTTTCACTGCAAAACGGTATAATAATAAATTTTCTAATCCCTTTTATTATTGTTGCTTTGTTTCGCACTCAAACTGGGAACGAAAGGAGATATCAAAATTTGCATTTTTCCAACATTAAGTTAAAAGAACTTCACAGTGCTACAAGTTGAATACTAACATATACAGGCAAAAAGTTGTATATGCATGTATTTGTAAATTCCTGTATATGTGTGCTTGTGTGCGTGTGTGCGTGTGTGTGTGCGTGATGACAATTACCAACAATTTACAGACGTAAGGATTTGAAATTATACGAAAATTGCCAAAAAATTACAAATTCAAATTCATTTTACTTCCCACTAAAATTTATTATAGTTTTTCTAATACAAACAAACCTACGCATACGTTTTGCCACAATACATTTCTACATATTCACAGGGAAATGTTGGCGCTCTACGTAAATTTTAAACAGTTTTTTTATTGTTTTCTACTGGTTTCTATTTCATTGCCTTCTTCCCTTCTTTTGCGTTGGTTATGTTCGTTTGTTGTTTTCCGTTTTATTTCAAACGAAGTGAACTTTGCTTTGTATACTTACGTAAGGATTAATTAAATTAATTTTATGATTGCATTTGTAATTTGTTGTTACATTGCCGTTACTCTTCACGTGTGTGTGTGTGTGTGTGCGAGTGTGTATGTGTAATTTTCCATCATTATAATCCTTTTTCACGTATATTTTTTGTATACGTATTCTATATGCATAGGATAGGATAAGGACTATGTTAGACAAATATTTCTGATTCACTTACACTCTAACTGCGTTCCTTTATACGTGACTACGCGCCTACATGTGCGTGTAAGTGTTTTTGTATTTTGCTGTTAAATACATTTTATTATGCTGCAATGAGCTTTAATTCGGTAGAAGCCTCCATGAGCGATTATTTATTGCGGTTCTATTTTTGCGCTGAAAACCGCTATCATAAGCATATTTGCACTCGCAACCACATGGAGACATACATACGCACAGAGTGTAAAAAGGCTTTATAAGTCGTAATTTAAAATGGGAAATTTTTGCTTATATTTATTATCGTAGCCAGAAGCGTGCAAGTGTTGCCCGAGCCAAAGAACAACAAAACAAGGTAACAAAATTCTAAAATTTCAATAATTTTCATTTTAGAATTGTGCGTAGTTTCGACAAACAATTGTAAAGTCGTACCCTAACCTACGCCATTCTCCCTTCTCGCATTCAAATCATCATTCATGCATACGTACACCAATACGCTGCTAACGCAACGCACGACGCGAATGAAAACCAAACGTTTATGTGCGGTTTCTATTGTTTCCAATGAGCACTTTTCCCAGATTTCTCATTTTATTTGAAAATTGTCCGAAATTGCAAACTATAAATTTACGTTTTGTGTGCTAATTTTAATTAATTAATCGCGAACAGTTTTTAGGCAACGCAATCGCCTTATTTGCCAACACATTTGCCTACCTACCAATCATCCTACCTGCACGCATGCATGCGTACTATGTTTTGTGGTTTCGTCTTTTAGGCGAAAATTTTGCAAATTTTCATAAAATTGTGTCGGTTTTAGTGGTCTTTCCAAAATTATATATATATTGATATATATAATACCACGCGCATATATATGTATGCATTTATTTATCAAAACATATATATATACTAATGCAATGTTTGTACGCATTTCATCAAAAAGCAATTAGGAGACTTCGGAAAAATTTTAATAAAATTTTATAAAAATTATTCCAAAGAGACAATAGAGTTAGATGGCCTGCGACTAATAAAATCCCCAATTTGAGAATGCTTACGTAAAAGCTTAGACGTGTCACGAAAATCCTCTTCATGGTACTTAATGAAACTACGCTTCAGTCTTTTGCCAAAGAATATGTTGAACATGCACTAATAAGCCTTAATTTCTAAAAAGTGTTAAAACATTACGCGTTGAAAGTCTTCGAAATCTTCGGATATCTTTACGGCCATTAAGTAATGCTCCGGTTACTATCATCCTCTTTATCGTTAGCGTCGCAAAAAAGCTAGAGCGATGCAATGTCGGGTCAATATGCCCTGACGAAACTTTCGCAGTCTACATGACGAAAAAATTTAGCATGATTGTAACAGAGCAGTAAAGCATACTTGTTCGCTACTATAGCAAGTGCTCAATCGGTGAAGGCGCAACACTTATCGATGGGGTAAGCACTCACTAGACTGCGGACACTCCCTATATCTCTCTCTTTCCACACCTTCTTCTCATCGCCACCGTGTCACGCATACAGGGGACGCTTTTGAGTGATTGGTCATATTAAAAAAAAATAAGAGAAAGCAAAAACACGTATCTACTCCAGATTTCTGCAATTTTATGCGTTCGCGAAAGCTTGACATGGTTTTTCAGATAGACATAACGGCCGGTTATGTGCTTGATCTGTAGTATAAAAATCAAGGCCAGAAACAAAACAACAAGCCATTTTCTAGCATGACGGCGGAGTCTCCAATGATTAAGAAATGCCGGTTAACTCTGAATGCTTGAACGGTATGGTATGATTTGTGTCTTATCTAGCAGATGTGCGTCAGACGACAACACGGTAACTGTGGAAAGCAATAACTCGTCCTTAAGATCATCTACTCTTTTTACTTCTTTTGTTTTATCCTTTTACGCTTGAGTAGTTTGCAAATCGGGCCTGCTCTTGGTAAGATCCTCGGCAGATTTATACCGGAGAAGATTCTTAATGGGTAGCAAGAAGATTTAAAACCCAATA
Organism: Glossina fuscipes; assembly: GCF_014805625.2. Classification (NCBI taxonomy): domain Eukaryota; kingdom Metazoa; phylum Arthropoda; class Insecta; order Diptera; family Glossinidae; genus Glossina; species Glossina fuscipes. The sequence goes on from NW_023998423.1 coordinate 373,100, forward strand.
TATTTCTTCTCAGTCCAGAATAGATTTCCTTTACGTCCTTATAAGTTTTTAGTCCGAGTTCGAGTCTTCATGTCATCTGCTCTGTCATTCCCCTCCGCGCACAGCGCGACAACGTACGCTCCTGGGAGAAGGTTTTGTTGGTATTCCTAAAGATCCCTCACAAGTCTAACAACAATTCTAGATGGATAAACGGTGTGAATAGTCTTGCTATTCAACCTTATATCCAGCAATGCTTTGGCAATAAAATAAATCCACATTTTTGCACACAAATTTCCCAAAAAAATAAAGACAGAGTGACCCCTATAACGCTTTTTGATCTTATCGAAAACTAACCAATTCATTAGATCCGAAAACAACATGAGCCATTTATCCGAAGCTTGAGTTATGACTGTCCAAGATAATTTTTCGGTGAACGTTTAATTGATGTCGGCTAAAGGGAATTCAAAAGTGAAGCAAAGCATTTAACCACCTTGAAAATTTTCACGTTTAATTTCCTCGAGATACTATAATGTTGTCTTACTTGAATAATGGATTGAATGAATTGAACAAAGAAACATTAACATTATCATAGACTTTAGAATATGAACTTTCATACAATGTGACAGAAGCGAACATAATAAGCGATTTTATGATCCTTTTAAAGATAACCATTACAAAATAGGTCCATTAATATCTATTAGATATTAAATGCAGTTTTTAATAACTAGAAAATAATGAATCGGTGCCTACTTGCACAACCTCAAGTAATTCTGTCAAGCCTATTAATTCACATTTCTCTTCGACTCAGCAGTATTTCCGGTGATACTAAAATGTTTATTTCAGGGAGGGTTCTGCAGCTACTTCTAAGCTTGAAATATATTCCTTCAAGTAAGAGGTTCCATTTAAGTACGGTTATCGAAACTGATAAGTGAGGCCTTTCCAAGACTCTTGTGGAACGTAGAGTGCGGGTTGGTTTGGAGTGTTATCTATGTGAGTATCTTGGTGTTGAGATAAGTGGTGGCAACTCCAAATTTCTTGTTGTGTGTGCATATAGTCCAAATAAGTGTAGCTCTTCGGACGTAGTTTTTGGTGCGTTGGATGATTTTAATGTTGATATGCTCTATGCTCTATATATTATGAATGATGTGCGTTCAAGGCAGTTGTGTGTTTTGATATCAACTTCAGGTTTGAAATTGGTTAACCCATGCCCGACCCGTTTTATTTTCCGTTGCAGACCGTCTTTGTCAGATCTTCTTTCTGTCACTGACAACTCCTCATTTATTCAGTACGTCAATTTTTATTGGGTGGGGTATGCGATCACGAATGCATACTTGTCGGCTTGAAAACCTCATCAATCATAGCACTCGTGAATGGCTTCTGCTTATCTATAAGGATTTTAAGCCCATTCAGGTACAAAGGTTAATGGCTGCCTCTTCTTCAATTTCTTGGGGTAACGTCTTGAACTTTGTTGATGTCAACCAGAAATCGTCTTATTTAGTGCATCATCTGTCTATGTTATATGCTGACCATGTTTCTATGAAGGTTTGTAAGATTATAACTTCTAACCAACATTGATTTTCCTCTGAAATCATACGAGCTATTAGTCTACGGAACGGAGCGTATAAACATTGATTCCCTAACGCTTTTAAGTGTGGAGCTTTTCGAAGGCGGAGGATTAGTGTGCATAATATCGCTCGACATAAGAAACGTCTTTACTATTGAAAGAAATTTGATGCCGGTTTCCCTTCTAAAGTTCTTTAGAAGAATCTACAGGAATTTGGAGTTAAAGCCGGTGTGCAAGATTACCCATGATAAGTTAAATGAGCATTTTTTGAAATCTAATGGTATTTTCTGTAATCGCTCTTTGCTTGGAATGAAGAACGATTGTATCAGTATGGCAAAAACTTCCAATTTAAGGCTCCCATTAGTGATTAAGAATGGCGGGCGGAACATTGTGTTAAATCGGATGCTGTTGGCCATGACAATATTCTGGAAGAAAATCGTCTAAAGCATGACAAGGTTGAATTGATCGATTGTTCTAAGGCTCTTAATACTGTGGAACATAACTTATAATTGCATGAACTTGGACATTATTTCGGTTTTGGTTTCTCGACGATGAGTCTGATCAGATCTAATTTAATGAACCGATATTCATGTATGGTAGTTAGAGAGTCGTCAAGTGATTAGTTCGGAGGTGCAGCAAATGCTTTATTTTGGGACCTATTTAATTTAGTATCTTTATTAATGACTTAGTTTCGTGTCGCCACAACTTCCACATATATTTGTATGCGGATGAGCCTACGTGGCGGTGTGGATGATCTGGTTAGGCGTATTAATGATGATTTAGTTCGCGTTACCTCTTGGTCCGATTTAAGTAGTGTAATGTTAAATACTTTTGATTTCCACACTTTACCACCTGTTAAAGTACTGGATGAAGATGGTGAATTTGGTAGTAGCATTTTTAGCCTTGGTTTTAAGCTCGACTCTCGGTTGGGTGCTGAGAATAATATCAATTCTGTGGCAATGCGCGCTCCCAATATTCTGAGGAAATTCTGAGGTTCTTCATCCTATGTTCTCACGTTCACGGAGGTGACTGATTAAAGACCTATCAGTATCGCTCACGTCTTATGGGGTCATCGGATATGGCAAACTTGATTGCAAGGGGTTGTTAAAACGGACGATGAATTTAGTCCTTCCTGACCCGCGTATCTATCATCATTAAGGCTATTTATTGTTAATGAGGTAAAGTTGTGGAACTCGTTGCCACTCAGTATAGCATCTACAACAGCATACTATTGCTCACAATTGTGCTAAAAGAGAATCTATAGTCTTATGGGCATTTACATTTTTATTAATTAGGATAATAATTATTATTGTATAACTGTATATTCATTAATGATTGTTCTTATTAATTAGAATATATATACATTATAGGGTCTCTGAAGCGTCTTTTTAGGTGCTAAATACATTATAGGATAGGATAGGACAATAAATGTACCCCATTTTACAGCGGTGGGTATAAAAACAAGAACTAAATCCAAATTTCTCCAGCAGGAAATACAATGTGAATTACTTTTTTTAATAATATAAGATGGGTCAAGCTCATCGCAGTGAAGAAGAAAGCCGGTTAGTTCATTGGCTTTGAAATCGAGGAAAAATATACAAATTTGTCGCCGGAGCACTATACATCCATGGGGGTTACACAATTAAGTTTTTATCTAAACACTTATCTAAACACAGACTTTTCTTGCCATAGCTCGCCATCATTTATCTATGACAGGCACTTTTAGTTATATTTTTTAGGTTATCCACTCAAGCGAAGTCGTTCAATCGTCTTTGGCTTTCCATAATTTTAATATTTTTTTGCAAAATTTCACACTTGCTTTTAAACGGTTATACAAACTGCAACTATTTATAATCAAATCACACTCTTATAGGTTAAGAAAATATAAACTTGAGCACAAGATTTCTTAACACTCTCCTTACGAATATATAAATATAAATGAGAAAAAACAATTCCCGCCTAAATTTATAATGGATGGTATCTAACACGGTAACAGTAATTTGTTAATCACGAACGGCTGCGGACACAACCATTGTAAATAGAGAACTACTTTTTATACAATTTCTTGTTTGAATATTTCCAGTTATGATAACATTACTTGTAACACCTAAGCGTTAGTTTGGTCTGTCCGTAAAAGCTTTTCAATATTTGTTTATGTATGTACATAGATTTAAGAAAGAATGAAAACAAAAAACATGATTAGTCAAGCTGTGGTGTGTGTGTGTGTGTTCGTGTGCGTGTGTTTATGTTAAGATCGCAAAAACATGGCTTTCAATGTTTAATAAGATAGACCATAGTTAGGCAACGGTTTTCCTTTTTCATTTTTTCCCCATGCAAGTTAACTATTATACTTGGCGAATATTGAAGTGCATTTGTGCTTTATAATCACTTTTGTCTCAAATTTATATGTTGTTATGGCGTTTTATGATTTCTTTACTCTTTAGTTTTTCGTTTTTTTTTTCTGTTTGCATTTGTTGTTTTTTCAAACTGTTGCACTGCACGTAAGTAGATAAGTAATGCTAGTCATAACTGTGTGGAAAATGCGCTAATTAACAGTAGCCGGTAGATTGGTATGTATGTGTAAAAATTAACACCTATGTCTGCCAACTTAAATCCATATAAAATCGCGTTTTATGAGAGAATTAGTTTCGTAAAATGCAATCTTTCGACACAAGTGCAAGTCATAAGTCGTACATACAAACGTTATAATGCACGGTTTCAAATGCAACAACAAATCACCGACTTTAACAATGACATCGTAAATGTTGATTATGAAAATAGCTTTTTAGCTACGCTATGAAACGTGAATTTTAAGAATTTTTGGAAAATTGCTTTGCCCGGATGATTAGTAGCGTATAAGCACGATGAAGTTACAGACTTTAGTTAATAAAGCAATTTGCATGGAAAAATTAAAAGTTTGAGAAAATTGTCGAAAAATATTTTTTAAACTCGTTTATTTTTCCATTTTTCATACGTTTTCAACGGCTTTGTTGTCTTTTTTTTGCGCTTTTGAGCCATTTTCGATCTGCCGATCCCATGAAGTAAACAATAAATAATTAAGCGCGAAACTAAAATATTAAGGCTTGATTTATATGAATATATTCTTCAAAATATATTATTTGTCTACTGAACGCGGTGATTAAAAAATTGATTGAAGTAACAAATGTTACAATGGTTTTTTTTTTTTTTTTTTTTAATTAACTATGGACTGTCGTCTTTCACTTGCAATAAGTACGGCTTAAGAAGATTCGAAGGAAGGAAAGAAGGGTGAAAGGACAGACGGTATCGCAAATCCACCCACCTGCATTCAGAATTTCACAGTAATCAAGAATACTTGCATATGAGCTATACAGTATCGAGAGAAATTGACTAGCATTATCAGAAGATCATATGATTCTATAAAGCGAGATATTATAATAAAATAATTGAAGGGAAATATAAAGAAGGGAAAAGCGAACTTCTTTTAATGTTTTCAATATCGGACATAAAAAAACGACTGAGACGCCTAAGCTATCGTAGATTACACCATGTAAGTTACATTCTGCTAGCGACGGACAAGACGAAGATAGACTTGCTCTTAGGTTCACCATCAACCTCCAGACGTTCTGCTTTTAATACAGTTCACGTCTCGTAACAAATTATTTTTTATATAGCTTATTTGCTTGTTCGAGAATATGGTTTACCTTTAGGGTCGTTTTTTTTAAATATCAAATAAAATAAAAATATAGTGAGACATAAAGTATAAGAAACGCAAAGTACAACTGGTCTTGTGTGTAGTGCAATCCTTCATGCTTGTAAATATACTTCGTGATGACTTTTTATGGAATGGAAACCGTATCGGAAAAAAGTTGTGTAATTAATATTTCTACATAAATTTTAACTCACTTAAAAAAAACTTTAAAAACGTATTTTCCTGATTGAAAAGCAATGTTTATAGCATCTATTACCGTCTGTTGTCATATTAGCATATACCCACTTTGTTGTTCCAAAAAGTCGGGTTGGAAAACGTATGTATTAAATACGTTCATATTCAAATCTCTAGAGGATTTTAGATTCGTTAAAAGTCAGAGAACTGAAAGCTTCTCTTGAAGCCAGGTAATTATGAAGAGATAATTAATAATATTAAAAAAATAAGTAAAAGGAGACCTTCTATCTATTGCACCCTCTTATTTTGAAGGAACGAAACCCCATTGCAAATTTTTAACAATATCATGGCTTTGTTCAGTGAGAGTATGACTAAACCAAAATGGATTTTGGAAATTGTGATAGCTTTTCTTTTAAAAAACCTTTTGGGAATTTAAGGATTTTTCTTACTCCAGTCGTTACTAGATATAACCTCAACATTAGCCAATCAACAGTTACAATTAGAGAGGTGGAAAGGTTTCAGAGTCGATTGGGAACTCTATTTAGGTAATATTTTTTCAAGCAAGGTCAGAAAGTTGAAACTTGGTATTAACGTTTTTCTCAATTTATAGGTTTTTACACCTTCAAACTCTCTCTCTCTCTCTCTCTCTCTCTCTCTCTCTCTCTCTCGCTTTCTTCTTACACGAATAGAACAGGCATAAGGAAATTTCTGTGTAATTTTATTATTATTAACAACCAACAGATAAACTGAGACTTTTCTAAAGATCTCAACCGGCTCCAATAAATACAGCATTAGCGTTAATACTTCATACGGCTACGAATTTACAACAACTAGCGATGAATAAATGTTTGGTTTGGCTGAATAGTATAAAATATCAGCAAGCATTAACAACGTTATATATTGAACTAAATAACAAAAAAAAAAGTTGTTTTTTTATTTTCAGTTTTCCAAAAGAGTTGAAAAATAAACAAATAAAACTTAAACGATCGATCGCATGTATGTGTGAAAATTATAAAACAAAAACAAAAAAGGAATAAATTTTAAAAACGTTTTGACTGCTGTTGGTGCATTGAGGCTGACGGTTGTTGAAAGTTTTAAATAATTCCATGGCGTTCAATACGATAGTATTTGCTTTTCAGTGCTAAGGAGTTATAATATCTGTTTACCAACAATCGTTCGTAGATTCATAGTGAAGAGTTGTTATTATGTAGTCAGTCAGTCAGTCAGCCATGCACTAGCAGCTCATAAGTCAAAGTCGAGATGCCGTAAAACGGCTTTGAAGGAATGGTTGCACTCTTCAATATTTTATGAGTTTTTTTTCGTTGTTTCTCTGCTGCCCCTTTCGTTTCAAGTCTCACCTATTTCATTAAGCTGATGTTTTATTTGCTTTTAAGATTTCAATACATAAGTTTTTGTTGTTATTATTGCTTACGTTGTTTGTTACTGTTGCTCATCTTCGTTTTTTTTTTTTTTTTTATTTGTTTCTACTGCTGATTTTGGCATCTTTTGGAATGAATGACAGGTTGTTGAAAAATTCAATTTATCTGAACGTTTCAGTTAACTGAGCTGCACAACGGGCGCGACACATCACTAACAGACATTTGTGACGTAAATTTTAATTTTTGTTTTTTAGTTTCCTTGCTCTCTTTGTCTAACTTTAACTAGCACGCGACACGGAGGGAGAGTAAGTGAGAGAGAGGACAAAAGTATTTCAAGATTTTTTTTAAAGAGAAATTTAAAAAAAAGGGAGTTTGAAAACAGAAAACTTTCATTTAAAACTTGACAGGTCCCAAGGATTGTGATATACCGAAGGCGGCATTGTCGGCTTTGCATGCCGGCGTCAATAGCTTCGGTCAGCTAACGAGTGTCGCCAACCATCCGACGGCGGAGATTTCTCTAAATGGTTCTGGAGCCCGTTTGCATGTCTCCGCTAATTTATGTGAAACCACAAATCCCATTAATAACAATAATAACGGCGGTGGCGGTGGCGGTGGCGGCAATCACAATAACCAGAATAATAACAACAATAATAACAACGTTAGCCATAATAGCAATAACAATATGCAACAACAGGATCAGGTAAGTAGCATCATTACCAATAAAATTAAATTATGATAAAACCTATAGATATACATTATAATACATAATAATAATCAATGTTTGTACTTTTTTCTTCTTTCGATGTTTTCTTTTTTCTTAAAAAACAAAAATAAACAAAAAAAAAAATATAAATATTACACATATATCAATACATGTGTGCTCTTGTGTCTGTGTATTTTATAAATTATGTTAAAAAAAAAAAAAAAAATACAATACTATCTCCTGATGTGTATGGAATTTAATATAAATTTTCGAAAAAAAATCTGTACCTGAATGCAAACCAAATTATACAAATATCGTTAATGCATATTAAAATCAAAAGTAAGTCTAATTTATGTATATTTGTATATAGTGTTACTCATTATTTGCATTTGTGTATATGTTTGTATCGTTATAGTGTCTCTCATTTCTAAAATTGTTTTTCATGGAAAATTTTAACATTTTGTGAAATATTTTTGTACATTGCATGCTTCAACTAAAGCTGTAGTAGTAACTGATGGTCTGAATCATTGTAAGATCTAAACTTTATAAAGAACGTATTGAAGGCTTTTCAAAAATTGAAAGTTCAAAAGCTATATTCGACATAAGTCCCTTCTTTAACCGCAAGGTACATTTAACTCTCCTCCTTAGGTTACAGTTTCCTAATTAATCCGTGGCATTATATGTAAAATGCAGTTTTATTTTTTTTAGATTTTATGCAGATACAGAATTCGACATATAGAAAATAATTAAATCAAAGTCGGCTAAATAATAGATTAGTAAAACAATGTTCGTCTATGTCCGAAAGAAGTAGTTCGTAGTTCGATTGCTGATAGACCCATTAACAGATCGTGCTTGCACAAACCCTTTTTAAATAGTATTAAACATTTGGGTGCCCTCCTTGCACATTTATTGTTGCAGGGAATATAGCAGGCTTACATCACTTTAGGGACAATTTTTAAAATTTTTATTTACGTAGCTTTACTAAGCATTCCCAAAAAGATACTTGTATTTACCGCAGTTTATTAACTATTTAATAAATTAAAATTTTTGAAAACTTCTTATTATTATGTAACAGATTATAAAGTTTTAAATACATAGAGTATATCCGACATGAATACAGGTAAAGTACGCTGATCTATGATATGTAAGCAAGTAGTCCCGTAAGGCTTACGTAAAATTTTTAGAAAGAATAAAAATAAACAATATTTTCTGTTGACATTCTTTGAGGAGGAAATAGTTCTGTCTAAGCTTTTTCACACACACTCGTGCGATATCCTACATATATGGGAAGGACGAAAGTAGTTGTACATGCAGATGCAAGCTAAAAGGCTTCACAGCAGAAAGATGTATTATGTAATATTGCTGGTTTGAGAAAGCCTTGCACAGAGCGAACACTGAAACAAGAAGCCCGCTATACATAAGAAAGTGATCGGACAGTCTTTGTCGGGCTGCGTTAAGGAACACTTACTGATAAAACAAAAATCGGAACATTGCCGAATTTAGTGTAGTTGAGCTGCTTCTTAGAAAATTTATTCTGAAAAAAATGCGCACAAAAGTGTGCACAAGGACAAGTGATGGAAGTGGCTTAACAAGAAATAGACAGGAATACTGCTGAGTTTAATACAGCTAAGTTGCCTTTCATAATAAGAGATAAGATAACAATAAGACAAAGAGCAAAAGGCGCACAGGAAGATGGCTGTATGTGGATAAATAATCGCAATGGCATGGCACACTGTAAGCCGAAACGTTACTTACTCTAACATAGTTAAGTTGTATTTAAAAAATCTTGCCCAGACAAAAAACGGCGCAACAAACCGATTGTGTACGGAGTAATGGTCTCAATGGTTTACTATGATATAAATCGAAAGACTTTTGCGCATAACACACTAGAGCCGTCTAAGAATATTTATACAGAGAGCACTGCTGGTACATGGAGAAGCGATATAAATAGCTTTAACAATTAGCAAGATATATTATATATGTTGTTGATCTTAACATAGTCAAGAACATATATTTGAGAAGAAAAGAAATAAGAAAGTCTGTAAAAAAAAGTTGTCTGTGCAAAAGCCGACTGGGTGGCTTGTGAGAGAAGCTATGAGAAAAATGAGTTGTTATACGCGAACTCATTGAGTTCGTTACGAAGGCAAAAAAAAAAAAAAAATCGCAAAAGGACGCTTGTACATGCACCAGTGAAATGAAGGTGTCAAACTGTAATAAAATATAATTCGAAGTTCTACGGTATTTGTAACAGTAGAGTAAATTTATTTGACGAAACCTTATCTGCGAACGGAATTCATTTCTTTAAAGTCAAAGGATCCATTTTAATTCATGGTCCTACAGCATAAGCTGAAACAAAGCAACTGGCAATTTGATTCTGACTTAGTTCAAATTGGCAAGAGTAATAATTGATAATATATTGGAATCTGTTTTTCATCCATTTTTCTTCAATAAGCTTTAGGCGTATAAACACTATATATACGTAAGGTTGTGAAGGGCCTTGTTTCTTTAGAAAACACATGCCCTTCTGTTCACAATAATTAGTTTGTCTTATTTTAATTTTCTCTGCTTTTTAAACCGACCAGTAGCCTTATATCGTACTTCATCAGTTATTTAAAAAAAAACGTACCTGCTTAAGCAACGAAACAAAAGAGAAACGAAAAAAGGAGGAAATTAGAATAGAGAGCTTGAAGGATATATCTTACATGATTTTAGTAACCCAACGAACAATTAGCGCGCTATAAAACTCTAGCCCTACTAATACGAGTTTTACTCCATACATTTCAAAACGGCATGTGTACCGGTACCGCAGCAATGATTCCAATATAATCAGTTGTCTGTAGATCGGTTTGCAAAGTTGCGAACGTCTCCTTTCGATAAATTCTTTAAGTTGAAACTGTTTTTTATAAGAACTATATTTAAATTACTGTCAACATCAAGCTAAGGTATGTTTTTCTTTTGTCGGATAGGAGAATGCGCGATTAGTCATGTCAGAAAAAAAGAAAAAGCTTAGTTCAACAACATGATCCGTTTTGCTATTACTTTGAAATTTCTGAGAACTTTCGTTAATGTTTAATTTTTATATATGTATACAAAAGGTATATTAAGCTTAGATTTCTTTTTGTTTGCATTCGTTACTTACCATCATTATCATTATTTTATACTATAGAATGTATTACTACTATTGCATTTTTTGTTGTGTAATATGGAAAAATTCAATTAAATAAACTTGGTTTCTATTCATTGCAGAATTGCGATAAAAACACTAAACAGAAACGGCATCGTACACGATTCACTCCAGCGCAATTAAATGAGTTGGAAAGATGTTTTTCAAAAACCCATTATCCCGATATATTTATGCGCGAAGAGATTGCCATGCGTATCGGTTTAACCGAATCGAGAGTACAGGTAAGTGTAGTAAAAACGGTAAATAAACATATTTAAGAAAAACTAAAAACTTTAGAAATAAAAAAATACTCACAAATTGTAGTAAAAGTAGGAACAATCGATTTCAACCAAAGCACAAGAGTGTGTTTATTATTCTAAGAAAGTAACCTAGTAAAACTTAATAATGACGCACATATATATTATGTGTGAGTTGAAGTTTCCACGTATACTATGCTTTGGTTTATAGTCTGCCATTAGCTTTAAATCCTGGTAGATTGATTTAGTATCAAACGTGTGTAAGCATAATAATGAGCTTAATGCTAAATATAGAGTTTAAGTAAATCTTTGCAGTTTTTTTGTAGGACTTTTCTCCTTTTTGTTTTTTTTTTTTTTTTTGCAACAACTAAAGGACTTAAGTTGTCAAAAATAGAAAAAATAAAAATAAAACACTAAACGTAAAATGTCAGTAAATTTTACGTAAAAGAAAAATAAGAAACATACTAACAACAATACAACCGAACCACAAAATAGTGTTAAAGTTAATTTATATGCTAATTTTATTAAACGTTACGAGCTGAGAGCCAAAGAGAAAGAGTGTCTATACATACGTGTGTGTATGTTCATGTGTGTATGTAAGGCAAGAATTATAACAACGGTCATTACAGTGGCAGTAGCACACTAGCATTTTCTATGGTTAATAGTATGTGTATTGTGTGTGTGTGTCTGTCTAAATTGTACTGTAAAGCCTTTTCAATGACACTTTAAGCCTAAAATCAAACATATTGCGCCGTAATGGACTAATAAACAAGAGGAATTAGACTTTACTCCCTTATGTTAGCCATAGCTTCACCAGGGTCATCCACCCACCACTTCTTTAACAAACATGTAACGTTTTAATAAAACAAAAAGGCTTACATTTTACCCCCAACTTTGAGTTTTGTGAGTCGGTATTGTAATAAAATATTAAAACAGATTTAGTCTAGAAATTAACAGAGATTTGCAATAATTAAAATGTTCGATCAAATTGTTAACGAAAGATGATAGAAACATTGTTGAATATTTTCAAAGAATTTTGAAATCTATTTTAAAACTTTGTACGTTGGGGTTTGAATGAGAGAATTTTTTAAAACGGGTTCGGTTTGATTTAGGGGAGCAGAGTAGCTTCTATCAAAAAGGCACTTCACATAACAAGGAGAATTTACTGCAGCCGTAACATTGAGGATGGGGTATACCTAAATAGGAACTTTGAATTATTAGGTGCATGCTGGGTACTACTAACAAATACGAACGCCTCGATATTATAATCGGGAAAGGGCACCTTTGATTTTATCGAGTGAATTGGATTCTTGATTAAGCCATGAGGCATTAGGTAATTCGAATAGACCATGTAGAGATTGATGTAACTTATAATTCATGCAGCATTACGAAAGCTTACGCGGGCCACAGGTTCTAGTGCGTCTGTTGGGAACGTGAGAACCGATCAGACCAAGTAGAACTGGCGAATTGCCAAAGTCTTTATATTGCAATCAAATTTTGCTTGAAGTCAGCTTTATGCTATTAAGAGTACTAAAGATTTCGAAAAAAAAAATAGTGGGAAAGAACAAGGCCTATGTAGCGAAACCGTTAAATGTTCCCAGCCAAATTCTTTCCACTTTTTTTTTTGTTAGCAAAGTTAAGCGACCTTAAAGCCATTCATTGAGGTAAACGCCACGAAATTTTGCGTTACATAATGCATTGCTAAAGGGCGTTAAAGTTAACGAGCACGGGTCGCCTTGTCCGATTCTACGATTTACGAGACTACCGATAAAAGTTATTCTCTATATGAAAAATTAACGCACCCGAACTGGTAGGCAAGCCAAAAGCCACAGACTTTCAGACACAGATAAATTATGGGTGTAGATTCATTCTTGCGGCATGTTGGTTATTATATCACTGAAATTGCTTGCGCGTTGCGAAATTTTAACAGAGTGTTTTTAGGCAATTAAATATACATGTATGTTTTTGTACAGTTATAAATATTCATTTCAGATAGGTATTAAATTTTATTTACCACAATTACAAAAAAAAAAAAACTGAAACAGTAAATAAAACAACAACTCTTGTAATTGAAAGGTCAGAAGAAACTTTTTTCTTTAGTTTTTATTGTGGGACCTTAAAAACTATTGAGAATTTTTTTCTATAAAATAACAACTTTGGACATTTATTTAAACCACACGTTTACCCACAAGAATTCCATTTTGTGAACGCACAAAGTCACATAAAAATCTTTTTTAAATCCTTTTTGATGTGTAAGGAAATCTTTAAAAATATCTCTCTGTTGGTTATAGAGTAAATTTAATGAAGCAGTAAATTTGATTGTCTCGTAAACAAATGCTCACCTTAAACTGACTGGAAAGTATGCTACAAGATATACGTGTGTATATAATTTACTGGGGTGGTGTGCCGCCTGGGTTTTACCTTGCGGTAAAACAAAAAAAAAAAATATAGAAAAAATAATTACAAACAAAAAACAAAGACTTGTGGATGTATGCTTTTATACGTACACATATCTATACCCAGGATAGTTGTCTATTTTTTTTATATTTCATTGTATGCTTTCGTTGGTTTTCTTTAAATAAGTGTTTACGAGCTTTAATAATGTTGGCTTTTGGGTCTTTTCCATAAACCCTAATAAAAGCCTATTTATAGGCAAAAAAAAGAAAATTTTATTTTTTTTAGGCAATATTTAAAAGCTGCGCAAAAATTTATTTGAAAATTCAAAACAGAAACGTTCACAGAAATGTGATACTATCAAATGCAGTTTTGTGAGGTTTTTGTGGTTATTCACTATACGTCAGTCCGTTCGGGTTATGCCTAACAATATCTATACGTAAAGCCTATCAATTGATTTGCTTTAGAATTGTTATAGAAATTGTTAACAGTTTTTCATGGATAACCACATATTGAGGTTTGTTGAACAAAAACCTTTTAGAAGAAAAACCAAAATGAACAGGAAATTGATGATTTTCGAACACCGTCCATTTAAAAGATATATGAAAATCACTTAGTGTCGTGTTAGTATTGAAAGTAACAAACAGTCGATCCTTAGATTATATTCTAGGTCACGCTTGGTTTTTGCTTAACGAACCCATCCCTTGTTATACCGATCATTTTCTAAATCGATTTAAGCCTTTCGTCCGTCCGTCTGCCTGTCCATCCAACGTTTTTGGCTTTTGTGTTTAACCTACAGATTACAATTTTCGAAATAGTTTTGATGAAATATGGTACGCCGGCATGCTCGAATCGAACCACTTTTTCAACTACTTTCAATATAAGGCTTGTATTGAAAAGTCGTTATGTGCATTATTGTGTCGTAGGGTGGAGCATTTAATGGCGGGCTGAGCCCCACTATAATGTTTTTACTTGGTTTTAGCTGGGTTTTGATAATTTCGAAAACGTGTTTATCCCAGCCTCGAATTTAATTTGAGGAAAACCACATCTTTTTCTTGTAATTTTGTATCGAAATTTACAGTGGAATAATTTTTTATTGCTAAAAAAGACATCCAATGACCGATCGGGCAGATCTAATACAAAATTTTATCTTGTTTGCGAATCTATATCACCTTCTATAATATTGTTACAAACCCCTTTTCTTTTTTGTTCGAGTGATGAATTCGCAAAAAAAAGGTATAAGTTACAAATGAGTTAATAAAACACTTATCATACGTAATAGCATGGATAAATCGATATTTTTACCGACGATATTAACATCAACCATTTACCAGCGCTCTGTTATAAATCTATCAGTGATTTATGGTCTTGTAATAACAGGCTATTAATGTAACATTTCAACACTAGTAATGAGGGCACATAATTTATCACGAGGCAAAGATAATTATGGAACTGACATATGGTAAGGACAGAGATAGAGTATAAAGTAAACAAACGCATACATGTTTCAAACAAGGTAAAGCAAAAGTTATATTCAGGGGATTTATTTTATTTCATAGAAAGAAATTACTAAGGAGCATTTTAAAGACTTTTTTCCATTAACTTCCCCCAGATATAAACCTTAGCAATACGATTTTTAATTCGGTTTACATATATTCGCCTCTTTTGTGTCCTTTTGGTTAAATGTCAGCTTAGAAAGTTTGAAAGTAAGGCCATAGATTTTAACAGCAAAACGTCTAGTCAGAGATAACTTCAGATTCGCAACAGATATGGGATATAAATGGAACTGGTGGATATTGACACGCATGAGTATAATTAACGTTAAAACGTAATAGTCGGGCGAATCCTACTACCACGCTTGCTAAACCAGATGTCGTATAGTATCAAAAATTATATTTATATTAACACATATATTTATTTATTTATTTGTTTGCTGCTACACAAAGGCATACTTTTAAGGAAAACTTACCACAGTAAATTTACATGCCAAATATTTTGTGCCAAATTGTCACCATAAATTTCTAAATGTCAGATTTTGCTGCCATATAACGGCTTACGTTTTGTAGTCTATTCGCCATCACTTTCATTTTTTGTGCGAAAAGAGAAGGCGGCTAACATTTACATATTGCATCGCTTAGGATAAAGCTTGTATTCAGTATATGCAGATTTATGCAGCAACCAGAAGAGCATAAGATAGGTCTGCCTTTTTTTATACCAATCCATTCAGAAGCATTTCCTCAGTACCTTTGGAATTATTTTCTGAATAAATGTATGTACTTCTGCCCGTTTGCACTTGTCTGTCTGATGCCTCTTCTTCTTGTGCTCTATCCACCGGTCGCTATTTTTGAGATTTTTTGATACTTTGAACTTCGACACCCTAACTTATTTTCGCCTAGGCTTTTTGCTTCTCATACAGCTGTAGTCGTATTCTGCGAATTTCCCACTTACACAATCATCTAACCATAATTATGACCAGTAAGATGTAAGTTGTTCATAATGTAGTACTTTTTTGGGTAAATATAATACAAGCCTGAACAATCCTAAAGCATCTTTGTGAATTTAGCAAATAAAATATATAAATGGTTGCAGAGTAATTCAATTATCAAAAACCGTAACAATTGTTGCCTGTGCTATAATGACTAGCGGGCACAAAAGCTATTAAGAAAATGCCCCTTTTTTTTCAAAAACCCCCTTTAGAATATAGAAAAGTGCAATTTTCCAAATTTCTCGACAAAAATCATTAAGTGCTAGTATTAAGGGATATTAACGTGATATTTAGGATCCTGACCATATGACAAGCACATCTCTTTTTCAATATGTTATGACAAGTTAGTTCGTAATTTTAATTTGGCAGAGAAATTAAATGAACCATGTTTGGACTACGTACCTCCATTGTTTTTGAGACTTCGTCATATATAAGGGTATCTAGTGAAATTAAGCCTTTTTATGGCATAAAAGTGTAATTTAGAATACTTTATGATGAATCATAATAAGATCTTTGACAAGAAGATTAATTTTACTGCATTAAGACCATGTTTCGGGCTCTCTTCACTATAATGGTTTCCATAAAGCTATGCCCTTAATTAGAAACCAAGCGTAATTTCTGGTTTTTTGTCACGAAAATAAAATTGCGCTGCACGAAAAGATGTAGGGTACCTAATGGTTGGCTATGCCCGACTAAAATAATTCTTTCTCCAGCAGAGACCTTTTCAAATTATAAGTTTATATGAAGAGTTGGCCTAAAAATGATCCGATCTAAGCCATTTTCAATAGCCTCTGTCTTTGAGGCAAAACGACCCATTGTACTAAATTTCGTGAATATACCTAAAAAATTTGTCACTCGTAAACTCATGTTTGCATGGACAAATTTTCGACGGACAGATGGAAATATGTGTTTAAATCGATTCAAAAAATATCGGGTGCAACAAGTCATGGTGGGCGTATATTCGCAAAACTATCAAAAATCCAAAGTGTGACAACATGCGAAGAAATCACATATATAACAGTGGGGAAGTGACTTGGTAGCGACGATTCTTACCTACTCATGCGTTTTTTATTAACCGCGTTCGAAATAAAACCATATAACAACAATCCTTTCGGATGCATTGAGCTCGAAAATATGTTAAGAATATATGTCTTTTGCTTAAGAAAAATAATGCTTTTCTTGAAGACTATGCACCGGTTAAAAGAACTCTTCTTTTCATGGCCAATTCGAAGTAGCGACATTACATATAAATGTAACATCATGATTTTATGTACTATCAGAGTTCGAATAAATTTTTTCTTCTTGCTAAAGTCCCTTTTTTTAGCTACTGCAACTATAGCAAATATGTTTAAAAGGGCTTTTACTTTATATTAAAAAACCGGTATACACCTGCAAATAATGCCTAAGTAATGAGAAGATATATGAAAGAGTAGATTATCTTTTCAACTTCTTCCTTTTCCAGCACTAACTGTTTTTTGAGTTAGCCTAATAAACTTATTAAAAATAAAGAATATTAACCGTAAAATCAAGGTGAGTGAATAATTTTTATTTTGGCGGAATATCTCTTCCGCCTCGTTCTTTTTCTGTCTAATTTGGTATACGGCTTGCCAAGTGATTGAAGAAATCTTCATGCATTTCATCTTTCGGTATTAATAGACGGTACAATATATTCATAACATATGGTGACACGTGCTTGTTTTTTTTTTTTTTTTTCGTTTTTTAAGCTACGCCATCAGTTTATCATCCCAGCAGCAACATGTTGCTGAAGCATAAAGTCGGAAAATTAATAAACTAACCAATAAATGCGTAAACATGAGAAGACAAAACAGAAAAACTGTTAAATCATGATAAGTTAATTTTCTCTAAATGTATGCACAGACGGAATGTAAAAGCTTGCCTCCCCCGCTTTTCGTAGACAAATGCATTATGCTCATAAATAAACAGACATAGGACTCAAACGCAGTTATATTGTCAGTTATTACAGTGAGTTAGCTGAGCTCACGTGTCAACACCATAGTAGCTTACCAGGGGCCTTCTTTTTCCGTTTAAGCGAAAAGAAGCATTATCCGTTGCCTTTTTTCTTTCGCCACTATGTTTGTTGACTTATTGCATGTTAATTTGTTTGTTTGTTTTAAATCGACTCATTTAACGTTTATTTTTAGATTTCATTCAATTCATTCAGCAGAGAAAAAATTAGTAATGTTGGTCATTTTAATGTCTTTTACGCAGCGTGTGAGCGAATTCAACAAATATCCTGCCGAGCAGCGAACTGATTTCCTAATATTTTAAACAAATGTTGGATTGGTTGAGGGGTGGGGGGATTACAATTGAATTTCAAATAAAGAATGTATCTAATGCGGAGCTTAATAGAAGAGCAATAATAGTTATGGGGGAAGAAATACATAATCACCAGCAATTTTGTCAGTTTCTATGCAAAAACTTGCAAAGACCCATTAGGAATACTGCAATGATGGGATAGTAGCGTATACAAGATTACTAGTCGTTGTTTCCACGAAGCGGACGGGAGACGTAAAACTGTCCGGTGCTGTGCCAAAAAGCTTGGACGGATATAGATATCTGTTTACAAAGCCTTAGGCTCTAAATGACAGATGTCTTTCGCACTCCATGCATTGCATGCATTTCCAGATGTAGCTAAAGTGGTTTCCAAACTTATTTCTTAAGAACGCGTTAACATGATCACACGAGCGACTAATTTTTAAATGTAAAATGTTTCGTATTTCATTATTTCCTTTGGGAATAGCCTCGAGGTAAGATGTTCTTTCGAAGTGGAATTCGAAAAGTGCTTGAGAGTTGAGTGGGAAAAAGGAGTAGCCAGCGGTTTACTATACTTCGGTTAACCCTTTGATTTGATTTTTTCTGAAACAAGTGAATTTCCGACCAGAAAAAAAAAACAGCCGAGCTATAATTCATACCCTTACCAATATGAAAACTGTAATATCTGTTCTGTGCAGAAAAGTTCGAAAGATTCTACTACTTTTTGTTGAGTAAAAATTGGATTTCAACTGAATGAGTGTCCTTCGACCGATTTGGTTCTTTCGACCAATAACAACCCGTGTGCAAGAACTTCCAATGTTTCTGCCTGAATTTGAAGTCAACTTCTTAACTTTTGCGATTAGGAGAGTGTCAACAACAATATACTCACACAGGCAGACAGACGGATGGGCATGGCTAGATAGATTCAGAATTTAACGCTGATCAAGAATATGGATGAATAAAGCGGAGGGCAGACCTTTCTACCAAAGTAACTATTTTTACATAACTTCTCTTATGGTATCGTTAAGAAATCCGAATTTTAAAGCTAGAGTTTCAAAAAAAATCTGCTCGGAAAATGCAGCCAAAAGCGTTCCGCTCATTTTCACAAAAATTGACTTAAAAAAAAATGTGACGTCAATGACAGCCATTAAATCAACAAATTCGATTTGAATGACCACAACCCTTCTGGGCCAAGCAAGCGAGTTACGCTTCATTCCCAATTAGGATACGATGCAAACAAGACTTCCTTTCTGCAGTGGTATTAGGATGGCTTACTAGTGCCAAAAGTCGAAATTATAAAACCACAGCTTGAGACATGTACGATCTTTACACATGGTTGCACATTCGATTTTCATATTTACAAACCCACTACTTGCTATTTTTCGTTTGTGCATACATATGCCTAGATTCAAGAGCAAGACTAAGTAAGTAAGAGTATGAATTATTAGAAATCCAAAAGGAATTTCAAATTTCTATAGTTTGAATAAAACTTATGTATATATAAAAAAGGAGCTTGTTCAGTTGATCTGCTTGAATAAATGAAAAGGCCATTTAATGGTTAAATAAACATACGATATTTTTGAATGTTTATAGTCACCGGCTATATATGTAGGTTTAACTCAATTGGCTTAACTATCATGCCTGGCACTCGAAAGGCTCTTAATTGCAAAGTAAGCATATAAATCTAAAACGTGAGGATTGAACCTCTTCCACAGCTCTAAACAGCTACAAACTTTTTAATCGTCAACAGTTCACAACTTTTGGTATAACGGTATAGTAAATTTGTGCGGGCATATGTGTATATATGGGGATGTCTTTAATATGTGACATGGTGACATTTACAAAGAAGTGAGGAAAAAGGAAGGCATTGAAAGTTGGTGGCAGCAGCTGAAGCTGTTACTTCATAAGTAAATGCTATATATTTCAAGACTGATCATTCACCATATGTAAGACCAAGGTAAAACTCAGCTGCATATTTTTCGTACTTCGTTGACAGTTTGCGGCTGCCGCGCCAAAAACCTGTGTGCTCTTTTGAGGTAAACCGGTCATCGAGTCATTTTCGTAGATTTTCAGAAAAAGTGAAGATGCTCAATAAGTGCATGTTTCTTCGCTGCAAACAATTGGTAATTGGAAGAATCCACGTTGGGTGGGTAAGCTACATGGGGTAGTGCGTCCCAGTTGGGTGCTTCCAACGTATCGCGAACCGATTTTATCTGTAGATAGGTGGATAGACGTCATGCAAAACGATTACCTCTGATTGGCGTTTTTCATATTTCACGCATATTTTGAATAATACGTGGTTCAAATCTACTACTTATTGTTTGTAGCGTTTGGTGAATAATCTCGGCAGACTTTAGCAGCTAACAAAAGGCAAAACTTGGTGAGCATTTTGTGGAAATTTTTCTTTTTTAAAATTGAGACGGTTTCTAATACATTCTTCTCTGACTTTAGGAATAAAGTTCTTGAAAATTATTCATGAATTTCACAAAATTTATATAATACATTGTACCATAGAAGTAACAGTTAAAATGTCAAGTCAATTGAATGAAGTTTAAAAATGTACGGTAAATCCAAAAACTCTGATTCCCAAAAAGACCTACTTTTCTATAATTGTTTTTGATGAAAGGCAAGTTAATGCAGTGATAATATGTAAAGAATTTATTAAGCACAATCTGACACATATATGTCAACGCTCTTGACAGACCCGTAAGACTTTTGGATAGTACAAAATTTCAAAGAAAGTCAAAATTTCATGGCATCTAGCGCATTAGTTTGCAAGTTACAGTTGTTTTGCTGGCACTACGTTTTTGGTAGCTTTGCACGTTGATATACTCGAAATACTCGAGTTTTCATCCAGCAAATCCCAGTCGGCCTCCGGTTGTATTAAAATAGTTCGACTCAAAAGCACAAAACTTGTTGCGGTTGCTCTCCTTGACCTTTTGAAAAACCATGTTTCGACAAAAACGCGGTTCTTTTTCAAATGAAATCTTTATAGAGCTTTAAATTTCGTCATGTCTGTGAACATCGTTTTACTTTATCCTTGAGTATTTGAGCGATCACTTTGGTCAAAAAGAAAAAAACAATTTATATATATATATGTTATCTAACAAATTTACGGTGAATTCCTTCTTAAAGTTTTATCAATAATTTTTTCATGTAATAACGCTATACGATCACAATTTTAGACCACTTGGAAATCCGTCGCTCTATAAGTACTCTCTATGAAATGTTTGCCCATTGTAAAGACTGTGTAGGCCTAAAAAATCTGAAAAAAGATCCGAAGTTATTATTGTGCCTGAAGGATAAAAATTTGAAACTTACTTTTTAATACTACATAGCTCAGGATATGTCCCTTATTCGCCAACCGTGGTATTGATTATAGAGAAAAGAAGAAGAAGGAACGAAGGAAGAAGGCAGAGAAATAGGAAAGTTGTCGTGGCTGCAGCCTAACGGATATGTGCCTGAACGATCGGTAAGTGTTATGCCTTTAGTGGTTCAGCTTATACTATAGTTACGACCAAATTAAACTCTACGGCAATTGAGGTTAAACATTCGAACAATGGCTTGGTAGTCGCGACTCCCGCACATTCGGCTATTTACATTTGAATGATTTGAAATAAATTGAGTTGCACTGGCAACATTACAACTAGACTACATGCTGGAAAGTACTGCCATGTTCCTCCATCTTATAGTCTGACTCTAAGCTTTTAGCAGCATCTATGAAAATTAGGAAATAACAAATGAATATGATATGGATATACTTTTCAACAAATGGGAAACTTTTTCAATCTACGGCTTAATAGACAACTGCAAAAAAAAAACATTTTTCATTA
Organism: Glossina fuscipes; assembly: GCF_014805625.2. Lineage (NCBI taxonomy): Eukaryota > Metazoa > Arthropoda > Insecta > Diptera > Glossinidae > Glossina > Glossina fuscipes. The sequence goes on from NW_023998423.1 coordinate 394,996, forward strand.
AAGCAAAACAAATAAAAAATTCTTCCAAAAAATTCCATAAAAACTTTATTGCATATTTTGATCAAAAATTCCATATAAACAATTTCATGTGTAGGTTATTGGTTGCCTTGGTTGTAAATGGAATTCTAATAAAATGTTTTCAACTAAAAACGATGGAAAACAACGCAAACATATAAGATATAGGAGAGAAAAAAAGTTAAAAACAAAGTAGAAAAAAATGTTCCTTTTTTTTAATAACTTTCACTTTGGAAGCGTGTGTTTGCTGCTACAGCACACGCTTCTTATGCACACTCCATGCTCAAAACTTACTGGTGAGCTTTGTCGGTACAAGAAGTTGAAGTATGAATATGAACCGTGATTGTTTAGCTAATGGTCACCTTGCCAACTTGACTTGAAATAATAATAATAACCACCCACGTATACATACAAACACATATATATATACAACATACACAAAAGAAATATCAATCTTGCGACTATATGTATATTGCTCTTTGTTATAAATCTCAACTTGTCAAGTGTTGTAAACAAAAATACATGCATAACCCTATATAAATATCTTTTCTCCATATCTATCAACATCAAAGTCCCTATCAATTGTTGTTGTTGTTGCGTTTTGAAAATTTCAATTCAAATCCCCAAGCTAAGAATAGCATAGCATAGCATAGCGTCGCATACAAAACACAGGCGCAAACAAACGTATGCGCCATAAGTAAGAATACAAAAGTATTGTCAGTGGCAACCGGAAGTGGAATATTTCTATTGATGTTTACGTAAATATAATACATACACACGTGTGCAAGTGAAGTTCTCTTTGTACATTATGTATTTACTTACATATACGTATATTCAATGTGTTATGAAAAGATAAAAGGAGGAGTAGCCGAAAATTGTGCACTAAACAAGCAGAGAGCAAATCATTCACAATAATGTTGACAAAGGAACAAATCAGCTGAAAAATTTTCCTCACCAACCCCAATACCTAGAAAATCCAATAAGATGAGCGAAAGAGAAAAAAGACACGCACAGAGGGGGAGAAAGAGAGAGAGTGAGTGAGAGGACGAGAGAGTTTGAGAGAGACAGAGAGAGAGAGAGAGAGACAGAAAGAGAGAGATAGTAATAAAACGCGTGCGCTTTAAATAATGCAGAAAATGAAAAACATTTTTCGGTTTTTTTTCTTTTCTTGCGAATATTTGTTTTTCTCAAAAATTTTGTCAAAGAACTTTGGAATGCTTTTGTTTAATAAAATTCGAGAAAAAATAATTTAATTTTGATATTTTTTTTTCCTTTCAAATATTTAAAAATCGTAAATATTTAAGACAATGTATGCCCACTTTTCAGTCATCCTCTTAACTCGTTTGCCAGCATTCGTCTAGAACAAGGCAAGAAGGCAATAGAAAAATATGGAAAAAGCTCTTTATTTATCGTTTAGAAATAACATTATTTTTTATGTTGGCATTTAATTTAAAATTAAATTAAAATACGATGTCATGGTTATTCCGGTATGCATATAAAATCTGTTCATGCAAAGCCAAAGGAGACAAATGTTGGTGAGAATGAGTTTTAAGGTAAAATGCCATTGCTTTGGGGTTGAGGCGAACATTATGTGTGCGTAGTTGAAGATTCCAAGGTTCATACACATCAATGAAAATGAAAGGATAAGAAGAAGGAAAAAAAACTTTTCGAAAATAAATAAAAATTTTTAAGCTAAATTTATAAAAAGTCTGCGATATTTGAATAATTTTAAATAAAATATTTGGCGATTGATTTAAGCAAGCAGCATTAGTCATAATTTAAAGAAAGATTGGAAATCCCACATGTATTTCAACAGCGTCGAAGAACAAAAATATATAGAAAATAATTATTTCGAAAACTTAGGGCACGCTATCATAAAATTAGTTAATTATCACACCACTCAATAAGTCTCCGGTGAAACAAGTACATTGCTTTTAGGCATTCAAGTTTATTGATCAACATAATCTCCTTCAAGAGCGACAAAATCATTCTCTTACCTTTTGATACGTTTTTTGTAAAGTAATTTGTCTTTGACTTCAAAATAGACGTCAATTTTGGAAATCACAAGTTCGTTTGAGCCAAATTTTTTTCTCTGCAGCATCTTTTTTGTATCAGCAAAAAGCTAGCAGTCGCTGGAGCCCAGGTCTAGGGAGTGGAGAGGCAACTGGAAGCGTAGCCTTACCCACCGTTTTCATCGACATGTGTCTCGAGTTTGGCATTGTTTTGGTGGAGCACAAATTTCTTCTTTTGCAATAATGCCATACAATATTCGCTTTTGATCCTTTGTCCTCTTCAAAGGTAGTCGATGAAATATTATGCCACGCGTACCTTAAATTATGGACGCCATAAACTTCCTAACCGATTTATGCTTTTTTAGTCGCTCTGGATGCCTTTCACCGGCAGCTGTTCATTTAGCTGACAATCTTTTTGATTCAAGAGTATAATAATGGTTTCATGTTTCATCCATTGTGGTACATCGAAGAAGGAAATCTTTTTTATCTCAATCGAATAGTCCCAAACAGCGCTTTGCATCATCAAAACGTTATTGTTTTTGTTTCGGTGTGAGTAAAAGCGGCACACATTCTTCTTCTCTGTTACTCTCTAATATCTTCAAGGTATCGCTTATCACTTACAACTTAACCTTTTGCTGTTTTAAAACTATTTTGTAGGCCTTTTTTACATCTTCCTCAAGAACCGATTTTTGGCGACATATTGTTTAAATGGTCAATACTATCTCGAATTCAAATGGCACTATTAATAGCCTTGCTATATATTTGTCAAACCAAAAACTCATTAAGTCATGTTGGAACTGAAGTTTTCCGCGGTCATATTCTGGAGAATTGGAGATTCTAGCATTTCGCCGACATCTCCTCGATTGAGATCATGGAACTAAGCACATTTAGATAGAATCAAAGCGAGCGCAATTGTTTTCCAGAATTTTTCGCCATTAGCTTTTTTCATCGCGACAGGTCTATATGTGGCATAAGTTAGTCTACGCTTGAGCGGATTACAGCCCTATCTGATATCAACTAAATATTTTCTAAATGATAGACTTTCAAGAGCATTCTCATACTTAAACAGAAAAAGACATACACTGGTATAAAAGTTTTTCCATTTTATATGTACTATTATTACTGCTTTTATTGCAAATATTCACTTAGATAAGCCAACAAAAAGTTTTTACATTTCGCCTAAACATAAGGAAAGAAATTTATCTTTATTATTGCTTAAAGATAAACATTATGTGTATACCGTAAAACTTTGGTTTAATGCAATTATTAATGATAATGATAATTTTAAGTAAAGTAACAGGAAAAGTGTAAACTACTCTGTCACTAAAAAAAAAGCGAAATGAATAAATAAATAAATAAATGAATAGAAGCGCTACACTAGAAGTTCTGCCGCATTCAGAGTAAATTTACGGAAAATAAAAAGAAAGGAGTTTGAAATGTTATGAGAAGGCGTTTTTATAGAACTTCTTAGAGCAAGCGGCACCAAATAATTAACAAATGTAATATGAGATCTTTGAGATATTGCTGATATATTATGAACTTTGGCTCGTTGATAAACGTACAGTGTTTCGAGTGATTGACGCAAAAAATAAAAATATATCTCTGCTGATACATTCGCTTAATATTAACGAGTGTAGTTTACGAAATCTCTGTTATCTTTCCAGTTCCAGATTATCCATTTTGAAGATACTGCAATAATGTTTCTATATTCAATACTTTTCAAAGGCGATTCTACTTTATTCTTAAAAAATTAATTTTTCTCTTCAGACTAACCATCTTTGTTTCTGCTCTATATACATTTATCAATAAAATAGAAATGTTTTAATTGAGTCTCATCGCTTCTAATGCATGGAAAACTGTAACGAAGGCCTCGCAACGCAATATATTATTAAGCGACAAGTTTGAGTGCATATCATAAATTATGAAAGCCTCACAATATTCCAATTGAATTAGCGTTTGGCAATGATGACATTAAGCAATTATGTGGGGGAGTTTCAATATTCTTCAAATTCTGCTTTTATTAAAACAAATATATAAGAGCGTTCGAATTATTTGAGAAATCTCTTAAGTGAGTTGATAAAAATTTTTAAATAAAACCATTATGCGCGTCGTTTGTTAGAGGAAAAATAATACGTCCGTTATCATGTTGCTCAAACTAACTTAACTACGACGACTAGATAGATTAAGATCTTGGTACATGAAATCGAACTACAGTGCCAAGGAACGTATGTAGGAACAGTTGACCTTTTTTCTTTATGTTACGAACTGAGCATAAGCACGAATATTGCTGAGGTATATAATTAAAAAATTCACAGTTCAAAAACCTACTTGTTAATATTGCTGTAGTAAACAAAACTTTTATGATTATGCGCTGTTTCGTCATTCATAAGCTTGTACAGAACACCAAAAATCAAGTGTAGGGCCTCTCATCAGGAGGTATCATTTTACAATTCATGCCATTTTTGAAGCATCAACATACGTAATAACCAGAAGATTTTCATTTGCGTTGCATTCGCTAAGTAGATGCTTGGAGTGCATGAAGTAAAACATGATTTTTTAAATGAAGTTATTCCGTCCATCACCATTATCTCGAAAAATATTTAAAAGAAAAATATTAAATTTCGCTTATATATAATTTTTCAAGGGCGTGAATGATTTTTGGATAGTTGTAGCTTTTTACAGAAGTGTCGATTGTGTGTTTCATGAGTAACAGATAAAAGGCAGCCGTGTTGTTGATTCATTGCATGGAAAAACTTTCAATGGCTTGTGCCAAAATTACAGCTGATATATTGATTATTGGAGATCATAACAGAGCGGCAAGAACATAACCAGACTAACTGGTGAACAGATAGGTATGGAAAAATCGATTTAAAATGATCAAAAGTATATATGGCTTTCCACTGAGTGTTGCAAACATTTCGACCTCCATCTCTCAATGGTCGTACATAGTTCTGCCTATATTGAAGGAAAGGGCATGCTGCGGAGACTTGCCCAATAACATATTTTGACACTAAGTAAAAGCAAAAGGCAAACAAAACTTTTCTTTTGAAAATTTTTCTCTGTCCTTTGACCATCTTGGGCCATTTGGAATAGCAAGCTACTTGCAACAGTTTGCAATATTTTTGCCAAACTTTAAGGGGAAATTTTAATTCTTACGATCTTAATTCTACGAGAAAGATGTTAAAAGGGGCAGACATCACTATATCATACTCTGATCAAAAATATATATAAATTTTATAGGGTTATAAAGGTTCTGCTCACTTCGTTAACTCGTTTGCACACCCTCAATCTCAACATAAGTATTCCGCAGAAGTGTTGTTGTTATGTTTATAGTACGCTGTAGACGTACCCTTTGTTTGATTTGGCCCTTTTGCGTACGAGGATTTCTAATTATATTTTCAAATTTGGAAACGGTATCTTAAGATTTGCGATTGGCAGACTGTTTATCGAACATTTACGCTGTACAGGCTGTCTAAAGTTTCCTTAAAAAAATGAACGAACTCTTGGCCTCTTGGTGATGAGTATTAAGACCTCTCTATTAATTTAAAGCAAAATTCTTTGAAAAAATATTGATAAGGACTGTATGAAACTCGCTTGATGTAAACTCACAATTAAACACTAAACAATTTACCTATCCATACCAAAGATAGGGACGTAACCAAGTGAATGTAATTGTCTTAGTTCTTTTCAATTTAAAATTCTTTGCTTCTTTCTTTCTTACGCTTAGTGGACATTGAAGTATATCGATAGAGAAATGTTACAGTCGGAAAAGCAGAAGTCAGCAGCAGTAGAAGCAACAGTACTAATATTCTTTGAATGAACAATAAAACAAACGACAGTGTAAGTGTCGTATTTGGCTTTTGTCGTAAAGTAGGATTTAAAGGATAACATAAAATAAATCGACGACAGAATAAAAGGCTTTGTTGCTCACTGTATATGTGATATTATTGTATAAACATAATAAACACTACGTGCTTATGCCAACACACGACATAGGGATTTTATATGCTTTTGCAGTATATTCGAATGTGAGAAAAACAATGTAAAGCCAAATGGGCTAAAATCACATAAAAATGGTTGATAAAATGAAAAGATATTGGCCAAAAAGCGATTTTCATAAACCACTCAATGCATACTTAGGCAGCAAAGAAAAACGAAAAAGCTTATTGCTACCACTGCTACTGTTGCTTGAATGCCAATGGCTGACGATGGTTGGTTTATTGGCAATATCCAGCATTTATGGACATTTACGTAAAGAACGAAGAAGAGGAAACAAAAAAAAAAGAAAACCAAATCAGTTTAGAAAGCCAAACGGGTCCATTATGAAATGATTTCATTTTGCGAGTGATTTTTATGAACTTTTCTCTTTTGATGATCTGAATGGCTAAGTGAATAGCGTAGAGTACAGGAGCGAAAAGGAAAAACCTACAACTGGGTTGTTATGAAAACAAAATTGATTTTTGATTGGTTATAAAATGATTGTGTCATCAAGTCAAAGAGTGGCAATAAGAGAAACCAAAAAAGTATTGCATTACCTGATAGAAACAGTTATTATTACACTTTACGAAAAAAGATTCGATTGATAACGGAACGGATATATAAATAAATGTTTTTAATAAAGTTTGCTTTTTCCCTATTTACAGATGACAATCGACTGAACTAAAAAAAAAAACGGATTTGCATATAGTATACACTGTAAAACAAAAATAATAACTAATAAAATTTTAATGAAAATTTTCAATGGTCGTTATTTATGCCTTTTGTCTTGCATATCTACGTACATATATACATACGTTATGTGGCGACCAATTGAAAAAGTCAATAACTTAATGGAATAGATATGTAATGTGGAGAATGCATTTGCTGTTGGCTACACGATTCTACACAATATCCATTGCAACAATACTGACAGGTGTTTAATAATCATATTGCTCTCAATTTCCAATATAATGCGACATTAGTGTCATTTTTATAAACATTTGCTATACTATCTTCCACCACCCTTTTCCATCTTTCCCCCTGTCAAGCTTATAAATATTACTTGTTAATTTTTTTTTTTTTTTTTTTTGTAAACCAAGAATCATTAATTTCATAACTAACTAACCACAAATCAAACGGCAATGTTATGCTTGTAAAGTCTCTTTCACCCTTGAGAAGAGAAAAATCAGTAGCGCAGCCAGGAAGAGAAAAGCGAACATAAGCTACTCATTATAATTTATTCGTTAGAGCTAAAAGCAAGAACGAAAGTTATATACGGCAGGACCGAATTGCGTATATGTACCGCTCCATGGCTTTATTTGGAGGGCGCAGGAATTTCCCATGTTTCTATCACATTTGATATCTACATTTTGGCGACAGGGGGATTGCCAACAGCGTTCACCACACGTTCACACTGACGGGCAGACATGGTTTAGTCGACTCAGAATTTCTCGCTGATCAAAAAAATATATACTTTATGGGATCTCTGAAGCTTCCTTTTGGGTGTTGCAAACATTAATATCTCTCTCGTCCTGGGGTATAAAGAAATAAGATAATAGTTTCAATGTTCAGCCCCGTTTTGAAGGCGCTATTGGTTTCCTCACATTTACAACAAATTGTTTGTAGTTTTTATACTCATCGTATAATGTTCTTCTTCCTTCTGCAACTTTTATAAATATGCCACAGAGAGACTGCCCAAGTCAACCTTTCCGCCAGCCCTTGCATTTTTGAATTTCTGACGCCCAAAGAAGTGACCGTAACTTTTTTATACTTTTTGCGGCATTTGCAAATTTAAATGGAAGTCTCCGTAAGATAGACATAAAAAGCTGCACAAGCAGCTGAACCAGGTCGGACTGCCCAAATTTATACGCCTATAAGCTCTTTTACTCTTCGAGTTCTCATGATGGTAAAAACGACGTTAGCCGTCATTTATTATCTGAATGATGCTTTCGATTTCGAATGGACATGATTTAGTAATAAACGCGCCTATAAACATAAACGAGAGCTAAATTCAAATTTTCAAATTAATTGCTTGCGTAAAGCAGGCTGGCAGTGGTCTAACAATTTGAAGTTGCTACGGTCTCCCAACTCTGTTAAATGTAACCTTTTCATTGTCACGTTCAAAATGACAAATAAATGATGGGCAACTAAGGGTCGTCCAAACCCGAGTATAATTTTGTACGATATTCTTTTTCTTTTTTTTTATAGCAACTCGTTCCTTTTTATGCCTTATTTACCCTCTGTTTTATATTAAAGAATTGAACAGATTTTCTCTCCTTTGTTTTTGTTTGATATTTAATGTAACTTTTGACACCACATACCCAGACAATTATTCTTATGGGAAATGTTAAAAGGTGGAGAAAATCTTTGCCTTACGCAAGTACAAAATAATAGAAAATTTCCAGTGGAAATGGGATTTGAGTTACCACAATTTATCACAGCACTACCTGACGATGATATGTTTGAAAGGTTTAAATATTTTGCTAAAAAAATTATTGATTACCTTTAAGTTCCATCAATTTTAAACAGGTTAAAGTCGATTATTGAAAGCTTTTTAAAAAAATTTTTCCCTTTTCAGAATCGGGTAACCAACAGTTAATAAATGTCACCAGCTGTTATCAAGCATTTTGTTTTTTGTCTATGAAGCTTGAAAATTTTTTTTATTGTCTATAAAGTTGAAAGCAAGCCATTAAGTCCTTTTTAACTGCAAAGTACGCAGAATTCTCATATGTATTCAAAGGCTTTCAATCCTGATCCCATTTTTATCTGCGCAAGATCCAGTGGACCATTAGAAACGTTGAAAACGTTCGTCGAAATACAACTCTGCTCGTTACAAGTGGGAGATTAGCCAAACTTCGAACTAGCAAACGCAATAAACGATCTTGAAAAGCCTGTGTGATCACTTTACAACTGAAAGAGCTGCTTTTACCATCAGTTAAATCTTAATTTGCACTTTAGTTGACAGGTGAAAGTAAATTCATCCTCACTATTTTTGATTTCCGTTCAACATAGCCTAGTTTGCAAAGTAGGCGAGCAACGATTTTATGTATAATGATACATGCTAGACGTGGGGACCCGTAGAAAGTATCACTAGATGTGTTACTAAAACCCTAAGCCATTCGCTTAGCAGAAGAAAGTTCGTGTCTAAAACGCATAGTCACCACTGGTTTAATAAATAGAAACTTGAACTCAAATAAAGTGATCTACACTGGCAGTCATATATTTTAATATATAGTAGAACATGTATTGCAAACTGTATCCATAGGAAGACTCAGAAGCGAATGAATATAGTAAATAAAAATAAATTTTTTTTTGATTTGAAACGTTGTTTTGGCTAAAACAGGTAAAATTATTGAGACAGTGTCCACCATTAAATACCCCACATCATTTCGCTTAATACGCTTAATACGGTCACGCGGGAAGTGATCGAGAAAATGATTCGATTTTCAATAGCACTCGTCTTAGGCCGAGACATGTCGGTGTATCGGATTTCATTAATATATCTCAATAGTTGCGACAGGTTGCAAGTTGCAGATTGAACATAAGAGAACGAAATTGACAGGCAGGCAAACGGACAGAAAGTGATTCCGAATCGGTCTGTATAATAAACGGGATCCTATCTCCAATCTTTTTGGGTGTTGTATACATCCACACAAACTTAATATACTCTTGTACCACAAGTGCTGTAATGTATAATAATTAGTTTGATTTATTAGACTTGGGATCTTAACTTTAGTGTTCGATCAAAATACCAATTCTTGGCTGTTAATTGCCCTACGCGAACCGTAAGCCCGTCCCTGATAAGTTTCGGTTTTCTAGGGCATTTCTGTTTAGGTGTTTTTTTCTGAACGTAGTCATGATACTCAGTCCCAAAATAAACGGCATTAGAAGTCACTACACAAATCATTTATATATGAGAGGAAACTTACGATTAACCATTTCTTGGTCTAGATTTGACAATCCTATTTCAGTAACATGTATGTCAACGAGGGCATCATGGCTTAGCGTAATGTTTGTCATATAACAATATGGGTCGTTCAACAACGCTTGACATATCAATGTATTTGTATTCCGTAAATAATGGCAAGGTCCAAACAGTAAAGTGAATGCAAACTTTGATCCAAAGCTCAAGTAGAAGATTGTTTTATTAAAGTTTACTTTCGAAATCACAAAATGGATAATTCAATATTTATGGTAAGGTATGATATGGTTTTTTATTCTGCAAAATTACACAAACACACGATTTCATATGTATATCATAAGTCAAATGTGGTGCACGATCGATATGTCGAGTCAATGCATCTTCATGCAATCAATTATGGTACACGAGCTAATATGAAATGATTCAAAGTAACTTGCTTTCTGTTAATCTTCACGGTAGGCCACAATCAAATTCGGTTTTAAAAACGTAATGCAACACTTTGCTGAAGAAAAGAAACAAAAATAGAGACAGACAGCATTCGGCAATAATTTCCAGTAAAGTAACTTTGCATGTAATGTTGACGATAATCCCACGGGTATTTATCACCACCAATACACACATTATATATTATGCTTATAATGGTCGTGTTGTATACTCAGCTGTCTGTCTATACTTGCGACTGTGTCTCTATGTGCTGCATCTGTCTATACATACATGTACGTACAGATAACTGTCTGCAAGTTAACAGTTAACTTTTTGTTCTTTATTTTTGGGTAATAGTGCATTAACTGAACAAAGTTTATAATAAACTGAAAAGGAAAGGACAAAAAGAAAAAGGAAGAAAACTTATAACGAATAATAAATTTTAAGGATTGTGTGTGCGCGTTTGAAATTTTTCTTATATCTGCATGACCTTGACTAGTTCATAAAACATTATTAAACGTGTTTGTTGTTTTTTTGTTCTCTTTCCGAACTTTAATTGACATTGATTTTGTTTCGTGTTTTTGTATTCTTTGCAAGCTAAAGGAAAAACAAAAGACAACATTCTAATGAAACGTGTTTCCAAAGTTATGAAAAATCGATTTTTATGCTTTAAACGTGCTTTGCATGCCTACTTTTAGGTGTGCTTGATGATGGGTAGCAGCAGAAATTATTGCCTATTTCCGGGGCATTATCGGCCATTAAATGGTTACGATATATTACGTGTGCATATACAAGGCTATATAAGTCGAGAAAGCATAAACAGGCGCTAAAATGTCGGTTAACGAAAACACTTAGATGTCTTGATAGCGGGGTGTGCGCTCAATTATGTTTAATTTTTTATTTACCGCTTGCAGACAACTGTTAGCATTGTTGCTGTAATATTGCGATGATATGGGGAAAAGAAAAAACAAATTACATGTTAATGCCGTAAAAAAAAATATTTTGACTGTAAAATTACGTTACGCCCTTATGAATAAATAACGTGAATGTGATGAACAGACTACGTGAAAAAAAAGAAAAAATAACATAAGAGATAACAAAACAAAAATAAAAAAAAATGAAAAAAGTTAACAAGACATGAAAAGGCAATCAGTAGGTTGCATGAATAATGACTTTGACAATGATTTATAAATGTGTTTACTTGAGAGAAAAAATGGATCAAAAACAAAAATGAGGACAGCTGCTTGCTTTCATGGAACTTTGTGAGATCATAAATACCAAAAAAAAAAAACAGATGAAGAAAATTGAAATAAAATTTCAGTTTTCTCTATTAAACATATATTACACTTTTTATTAAAAATGATCGCCTAAGTGTAGGCAAAAAAAAAACCAAGCTATTTTAGAGAAATCTTGCATATAATTGACGAAAATTGACATTTTTTCATTATATAACGCTGAAGTTATTGAAGCTATTAAAAAATGAGTCTAATATATTTTCATCGGAAAATCGTGAACAGCATTTTATGTAAGCTAAAACAACCGAGCCTTTTCATAAGGACGCCCCAGTTATTTCTCTATTTTTAAGTTATGTCGCCTAATTTTTTGAGATTCTTTGTACGTTGCATTCTGTAAGTATACGCTTAAATAAAATTTGCGTAATCTTTGTAATTTCCTTATCCAATAATTGGATGATATCTTGTCAAAAAATACAAATTTCTCGTATAAATTTTATAAATATTTCGAGTATCTATAATAGAAAATGCAGTTGGTAAAGCGAGAAAGCGAGCGAGAGTTTTCTTGGCGGTGTATCTTTACTAGAAATTGGATTTTTGTGCCTAATTTGAGTCAGTACATGGCTTGTTTACCTTACTGAAGAACAGCTGTCACGCAGCTGTTTGCGGCGATATAAGTTCAGCACCTAAGTAAAATAATGATACCCGTAAATCTTTTGAGTCCAAAACTGCTTTCGTGTGCAGGAGTATTTGATCAAGGTTGTGTGTGTGTAAACGTAGTAATATTCACAAAGTTTAGTGACCGCTGACGGTTGTGTCGCCACTGAATCGTATTTTTTTTTCAAATGAAAGGTTTCGCCGTGATGCAAGTTCACTTTTACCCCAACGTATTGATAGGCCATCTGTTGGACAGCTTAACATATAGTATAAAGTTTTAATAAGACCAAGCAACATACTATGCAGCTATTCAAAAAATCGAGATAATGCACATCCATCACGATGCTCCCCGAGAGACGGTACGCAGCGGTGAGCCAATCCATTACACCCACGCCGACTTTTCACATGCACCCACTCTTTGCGCCTGTGAGTTATCGAATTGGGTGTCCTGACGCCCACGGTCCCTACAGTTCGGATAACAATGCATTTACGTTGTCGCCGGTATTTGATATATAGCCACTCTTGAAATCGTGTTATTCACAGATCCTAGAGGGCCGTCAACCTTATTCTTTTGTGGGTTTTCAGTGTCTAAGGAGAAGTATGGACCCAGGAATTCCGGATTCCCAATCACACTACTACTTTTCTGATCTCCTCAATAGCGTATAGACCTTTGATAAGCCTCGGGATTCCATAGTAAGGGATTATGAGGGGAAGAATTTTGCAATCAGACGACCTTCGCAACTTTCGGTGATTTCTTTATGTGGAGTTCCCGATGCCGCTAGAGCAGACAATAACCATAAAGGTCAACGTGCACTGAACACAGCGGAAAGAATATTTCATTGCAATTTAACGCTACTAATGCTTCTTAAATAGATTTTGCGATACGAGGCAGAGCAGGATCTTGGGTCCTTTTCTACATTCTTACACCCACACATGCCTTGTAAATAACTTATCAGTGTGTTTATTTTGCCACATTTATCAACTTTTCCATGTATTAAAGTGATTCCTTTGACTTAAAATTATATCTTGAATGCTATTAATTAAGGAAAATGTTTAACAAATTTTTAAGCGTTTAAAAGACGAAATGTAATATTTCAACTTTTCAACGAGAAAGATTTGTCTATATAAGCAATCGATAAAGTATATTAAAAGGTCTATGACAAGAGCAAAATATAATATGAATTTTTGTACAAAAAAAATTCCTAATTATCGAAAGTGTTTGGGGCAATTAAGTTATATAATTAGTAACCAAATTTTAACTTCCAATCGATATAAACAGTACTTTTGGCAATGCCCAGATATGTAATCCAAAACAAAAACCATCCTTATTTTTCCAACAAAAGATATTTCTTAGTTGTCGGTTTGAAGAACAATATTCACGCATTCATTAAAAACATTTTATTTGCCTGAAAATATGCTACATAACCTGTAAAATCTTTTGATTTTAAAGTAGGCAAAACTTTCTTCCAATACTCCAAAGCCGGAAGAGAAAGTGTCTTCCCTTACTACACGTCCATAGTCATGTAGCTGTCACACAATAACTTTTACGGAATGGCAACTGACAACTTTGTTGGCATCAAGAGTTTTTTATTTTTAGCCGAGTAATTACTGTTACCTCTTTGAAGACAGACACTTGCACATATATATGCATTACGAAAATCTTAAAATTTTAAATTTGATTGAAAGTGTGAAGTATGAGTAAATCTCAATCATTTAATACCAGAATATAGAGGTTTAGTTTGCTGACTTACACTACTATTGTAAAACCGGTACTACTACTACTACTACTACATTACTACTGCATGTTCAATATATATGTACATGCTGTTATAAGAACATGAGTTGTCTGTGGTTGAGCGGCCATTAACATGAAACATGTAACAACATGTATTAACAAGACATAGTTTTAGAAAGTAGAACGAGTAACTAGAAGATTGGGTTTTATATGACTACGTAATCATATGCAAATAAATGAAGTGTATGTAAACACACTTTGTCATAATTGATCTTGATTAAATACATGTAAAACATGAAGAGAAAATGGATGGAGTTGAAAAATTTAATTGTAATGTTTTGTTTTGTATTGTTTTACGAAGGTGTGGTTTCAAAATCGTCGAGCCAAATGGAAGAAACGCAAGAAGACTACTAATGTCTTTCGTACACCCGGAGCTTTACTGCCCTCTCACGGTTTACCGCCATTCGGAGCAAATATCACGAATATAGCTATGGGTGAAAGTTTATGTGGGACCGGTATGTTCGGCGGTGATCGCTGGAGTGTTGGCGTTAATCCCATGACAGCCGGTAAGTATATGACTCATGGTTTATAAAGACAAATTGCATGTCATACATACATATGCGTACATATATATATATGTATATATATGTATACATATATATATATATATACGGTGCCATCAGTGCTTAAAAATTTCTTTCTTTTTCTCTTTTCAATACTCTGTTCTCTTAAATTTATTAACATTTTTAATTATGAATAAAGGTTTTGGTCAATTAAATCAATCTTCTACGCTTTCATCTTCATTAAATAGTGGTTTAAATTCTGGTATAAATTTAGGTTCCGCCATGGGTGCTGGTAGTTATCAACATTATGGATTAAATGCGTTAGGTATGTTTTTTACTTTATACAAATAACTCATATTAATAAGACTGCAATTGCAGAGGTTAAGATAAAAAAAAAAATAATAATAATAATAATAATATAATCTTGTGCGTAACGTTCCATCTTTAGGAGATTCCATGATGTATCAGCATAGTGTTGGTGGCGGTGGAGTGGGTTGTGTAGGAAATGGCTCACCTACTGCTACTACACCGCCAAATATAAATTCTTGTTCTTCAGTGACACCGCCACTGTCCAACCAACCGAATACTAGTCAAAATGAAATGAATGGTGAAATGGTAAGCTTAGCTAAGAGAGCGCAAACACATACGCGCAATTGCGGCCACACATATCTCTACATAATTTAAAGTTCACAATAGATAAGGGTAAATGTATTAATTCTTGCACTTTCCGATAGAGCGCTCAACCTCATCATCAGCAACAACCACCGCCGCCTCAAAATAACCCTCAACAACAGCAAAGTCACCAGCATGAAACGAAATATCATCATCAAACTCAACAACAACAACAGCAGCAGCAACAGCAAACATCACAACAGCAACAACATCACACAGATACTAGTACTGATGGTAATATTAATAATCAAGTATCTGCCGGTCATCAACAATTGTTACCGCACTGTCATCAATCGATGCAATCGCCGACAGATGGCTCTAATGAAGATGATGTCTGGCGCGGTCATAGTATTGCGGCTTTGAGGAGAAGAGCTTCCGAATTGAATGCCACCGCCTCTATACCGTCGTACTTACATCATGCCGCAGCCGCTCATAATAGTTACGAACATCATAACTCGGTCTACTGAAATTTATTGAAAAGCTTTGAGAGCTTTTCCGACTATGGGTTTCCGAACCATGACTTTTAAAAAAAGAAAGCAAAAAGAGAAACAAAAAACAAAAGTCTCACGAATAATTATACCCAAAGGAATTATAAATATAGAAAAAGCCACCGGGGCTTGAAAAATAGAAGATAAAAGCCCTGTAGATAACTAGCAAAATACTTTGAAAGATTTTTTTTTTTTTTTTTATTAAAACTGTTCTCAACTAATCCATAATCCATAAAATACAATGAATTTGGTTAGTGTTCCCGTGCAAAAGCTTTTAAAGACTATTCGTTATTTTCCTCTAGTGCAATATTTTTATTTTAATTTTTATATAAAAATTTTACAATTAATAAATGTTGGAAAATGTTAACCAGCCAGAAAGGTTATATAGTAAAGGGAAAGCGTATATAATGAATTTTAATAGGTTGTGGGAAGTAATTTGGGCAAATGATATATCATCACAACTCAATTGATTGGAAAGTCCTCGGTATATACCTTTATTATAAAAGACGGATTTATTGTTACAAGGTTAACGAGAAAGAAACTTGATACAACGGTTCAATTTGGATTGATCGATTTCTTGAACAAATCAAATACGTTTCAATTTTTAAAACGAATTGATTGTGTCGATTGTGTTCAATTCTTGAAACGAATGCGATTAGTGTTAAAATATATGCTCTGAGAAGGAGTTGAGATGAATATGATTAGCGATAAAACGTGTAATCTGAGTAATTCGCAAATTTATACATCAACGTCTTAACACTTAACATTATTGAATGAAGGAAATGAGATGACAATACACTTATTGACTGTTTTCGTCACAAACTGTGCTTAAAATGTCTTCGATGGTTAAGATCTTGTTTTCTTATATAATAAATGAAAGACTTTCGGTTCGTTCCACTCACAACTAACAAATGACGAAAATTCCTAGAACGGATGCAACCCTTCATTAATAGCCTTTTTAAGAAAAAAAGAGATAAAAAAATGGTTAGAATATAGATTCGGTTTTGTGACAAAGCGGTAGACAGTTGTGACATTTACAATAACGGATATATCGTCTGGCATATCGTACACAAACTCATATGAAGGCAGCACCAGCACTAATAAAATTTGAGGATAATGAAAGCCCCACACCTACGGCACAATCATTTCAATTCATAATCCATAGTTTAACAAGAAAAAACGTAATAGTTGGCCATGGCGAACATCTCTTCGCTTAACCGACCAGCCGATCAGTTAGTAAAGTGTTAAGATAGTTGTTAACAACACTTTAAACCTTCTGACATGATCACTTCTCAAAATAAAGCGTTATATGGAATCTGATCGAAAAAATGGTCCGATCCGAAATATTTTCAATAATGCTCGCCGGTGGGGCAAAACGCATTGGTGTACCAAATTTCATCAAAAGATCTTAAGGAATCCGAATGTTTAGCACGCATCATCTCTTGAATGATCGATAATATGCTTTATATCAACGCAAGTAAGAGTAAAGCTATACTTTTTAACTCTTCTCGAGTAGTTCTTGCAAGTTCTGTATTAGATTAAGTGGGAAACTTAGTGATTGGATGGACGGTACGCCACATGTGGGGGTAATTCTGGACAGAAAACTTAACTTTAACGTGCACTAGGGCGGTGTCTTTCCTAGAATATGTCTGATGCTACGGAAATTATACAGTCTGAATCTGCACTGGCCAGCTACAGTTAGATATACAATTACGCACATTCTTCTTAAGCCGCACATTAATTAATGTGGTGAAGTGATCTGGGGCTATCTGTCTTATAAGTTGGATGGACGGACCTAAACTAATGATCACCGACGTTATGTTTTGTCTACAATGTAATACTGTGTAACCCTAAAAATCTTGGTTTTCAAATCAACGTCTTTTGCTAAATTGGTGCCTCTGTCACAGATATCTGCGTTACATTTCACATCACAATTGTCATTAGTGTTTCAGATGCGTTCGGTTTTGTACAGCACAAAAACTGTTCTTTCCGATATTTATGATAAGTGATTTTGTTGAAGAAAAAATTACGTTAGGTATTGTTTACGATCTTCCATAAAATATAAAAATTTTTGGGCTCATTGTTTTTCGCGCACACTAGTAAGACTCAGCCAAGTTGGAAACCTTTTGCATCGACAGAATACGTTGTCATCTCATTCTTGACCACCTGAAACTACAAAGAAATAAAGTTGTAACAAAAATACCTGGACAGGTATCAGGCGGGCATATTGGCAGACAAGCCTAAATCTATTAAGAAAGATGGATCTATCTCAAGTCCTTCTGGATCCAGTACACATCCCAACAAACATAAAATCCCCTTCACCACAAGAGGCATAGGGTACCAAAATCAACTTAATGAGCCCATATACTAAAAAATAAATTATAGAGATGACCCAAGTCAAAAATTAAAAATGAATTTAGAGTTGTGTGTTTTGTTTTCCGCGCTACAAACTTAGGGCAAATATCCATTAAATTGACTTACTTGACCCATCTGTTAACAGAATTGAATTCATTATGAAATTTTAAAAATATTTTGGGAAGAAAAATACATGGTTTAAGATACTTTTCATAATGGTCGACATAAATAAATATCAAGTTCATATTAAAACTTTCCCTTTTTTTTTTTTTATTAAATAATTTTAATTGTAAATATTTATTACTAATTCATTATTGATAATGTAAGACAAAACAATAAGAAAAAAAAACTGATGAAAAATTTCCTAATTACAGACTATAAATGAATTATACCATGTATACGAGAAAATGTATTCGCTACGCAATAAGAAGTAATATGATTATAATAAAAATATATATTATTGAACAAAAAAATAAAAAATAAATTAATAACGAAACTATTAGAAAAAGTAACATAAATGTTAGTTACTGAAAAAGTTATGAAGAAAGAAATATAAAAAAAGCAATTAAAAAAAAACTAAATGTAAAATTATATTTATAAAATTATTACGACATTTAAATGGTAAAATCATTAATTAAAGATTAACTAAAATCATTAAAAAATAAAAAATATAAATAAAATAAACGCTATTGTGAAATATTATGTATACGATTACAATGTAATTAACTGGGTTTTTAATAATTCTAATATGATTTTATCATTAAAGTCTTCTTCGAATGCGTTTTTTTACGATTAAATTTTACTGTAAAGTAATGAAATAGACAGAATCCACTTCAATTTTATAATTGGTTGTTAAAAGTGAAAGAATTCGTCTTTGAGATTCATATTTTGAAAATTAAACCGATCTTTCAGACTAAGAGACATTGCTGTGCAAGGCATTCAAGCTCAGATAGATGTAATATATTTTCTTTGCTTCGTCTTAATAATTTTACTTTTTAATATAATTTGATGTAATTGTTTTCTTTTGTTAAGAGTTACTTCGTTTGAAACAATTTGTAGTTTTACACCATTGTCTCGTTTTAAAATCAAAATAAAACTCTACAGTTCTTACAGCAAGAGGACAGGAATTAAAAAGTCAGGATATCCGATCACATGGAGGACGTAATTTGCTTAAAGATCCTCTCAAAATATTTCGTTTGCTGTAATTCAGTTCTGTCTGTTTGTGATATATTGCTTCTTGTTCTTGATTGATGCAGTAGAAATGATGAATTCTTATCAGCCGAATTAGAAGTAGTAAGCTAGCAAATCGAGCATGAAGCGCATGAGAACATTTCCATATTGGCTTTAATAAGTTGCTTCCCTTTATATATAAAAAAAATTAAATAACAAATGCTTTCATATAAATTTTCTCATTTCGAAGCGTTTATTTTAAACAAAAATTGAAAATGACTTTGCTTTGATGAAAATCCATATATTCCCTTATATGTATTATTCATACAGCTCAAGACTAAAGCTAAACTTACCCGACACGGATGCAGACTCAACAATTTGCCCAAAATTTGCCACAAGGTCTTCTATACAACTACGGTAAGGCTTTTAAGTTTGAGGCAAAAGTTAATCTTTTCAAAAGCAAGAGACGGCAAACTGTGTCCGCAGCCAGTGGATGTGCCGAATCAGCAAATGTTATGGCTTTACTAAGCAAGCTCTATAGCTACACTCAAGTACGATCAAACTGCACCAAGTTTTTAATACCCGAACAGCTATTTGGCAGCCGAGATTTTTATCTACTGGGTAAGCGGAGCGCATACTTTATTCAAACTGAATCGCGAAGGAAACGACGAAACGTTTTCTTTTACACAAGCAGGAATAAGCCTATGTTTAACTGCAAAGCAGATAACCTGGAAACTCGGATAGAATCGCAATGTTCTTCTTACATTTTACACAGCTCTATGATAAGCCTTCGTTACGCCGCGACCATTGACCATCTTGTTTTCCCTTCCTCACTTCTTTCCGACCGTGATCATGTTACAAGCGTATAGGAATTTTCTTCAAATATTTTAACAATTTACAAATATCGCTGAAGTTTTTATTATAACCCGGCTCAGTGGCTCAGTGGTAGATTTCGAGATGTTCAAAGGTGGAAAAGTTATTAGAACAAGTGTCGCATAAACCACTAAAATAGGAGAACAATATCCCTACAAGGAACGTTTAGTATTGTTTTGTACGTTCTATAGGCTTTGAGACTTCAGATGAACTAGCTTTTAGCTTAATTATTTGAATATCCGGCATTAAAAACTTGTAGAGTTACATTCAGTCTTTTGTCTTAAATTTTGAGACATGAAAATTCCAAAATCTTACTAATAATCGCCAAATGAGGCAGCTAAGCCGACTCAAACTCTCAGAATATATTGCGTAGTACGAGCGCACGGAAAAATGCGGCTTAACAGAATAATGTCTGAAGGAAAACAGGAAGTCTTAAGAATGGGTAAGAAAAGCTCTTTTATTAATAACTTTACCCGCCTATGATCATAATAACAAACTTTTAATGAAAAAAGTTTTTCTTTCGATAAACAAAACCCCTCATATACGAAGATCTCAAGTAAAGCCCAGTTCATTGAGCGTTTAATTCTTGATATTGAAAATCTACTATGAGCTACTAGATTGAATCTGAAAATTTTTGTCAAACATTTCTTAAATGAGAAACTCTGAAGCTAACCATAGTTAAAGAATCATTAACATTGTTTTCAATGTAGAGAAAATCCCCTCAAAAAGTATGTTACAATGCCGCAGTCTTATTATCTTAAATCTCCTAAGCACTTTAAAGGCCAATTTTTTTTCTTTTATATCACTTTTTATCCATTTTTCCCTACGCGACCAATGACACAAAGATATATTAAGTTTTTTCAGATGTATGCGACATCCAAAAGGACTTCAGTTACCTTCCCTGAATGAAAACGGTTCTGAATCGATCTTGGTAACTTTAACACGATTAACAAATTTAACATAAAATTCTTCTTTCTTATCGCTCGTGTCAGCTTAATGCCAAAAGTCGGCTAAGTCTGGCGTGAACGTACGAACGAATCATGAAACTAATGATTTCTTGCCTTTCTATCCTTTGGTATAAAATTTGTAGAATTTCTAGTATTAGGTCGTTTATACCCTACACCACTTGTGGTACAAAAACATATTAAGTTTATTCGGACGTCTACAACACCCAGAAGGGCCTGGAATATATTCACATTTTTTTACACCAATCCCTTGTCTGTCCGCCTGGCGTAATGAATTCTTCTGTTGAGCCTGCAAGTCATAGTTTTTGGGATATATTGATGAAATTTGGTCTAATGACAAACGCTATTGAAAATATCTCTGTTCATCAGATCTTTAATTGCTAGGCTGTGCCTTTGGACAGACTTGAGAGAAGATAGAAGAGCAACGAAAGAAGTAAAAATTAAAATAAATAAGTTTTTATACGGTCCCCCGGTATGTTACGCCTGACACACAGCTGTATAAGGAAATTATTAAAAAGGGGAAAGGGAAGAAAAAATCCACGGGCAACAAATGCCTGAGATTTTTCTAGTATTACTGTTATATACTGGTATACGGAACGAAAGTCATGTTTTCCTTAATTATTTCATTGACTTTTATTTGACTTTTTGGAAACTTTGTTTTTGAACGCTAAGTGTGCAATATTCTTTGATTTACTTCTGCTTCTGTTTTCTTTTCGCCTTTTTAACTTTGGTAACCAAAAATAAAACTATAATTATAACGCTCTGTATACGTTGTTGGTATTTTATGAAAAGAATAAAAATAATAATTTAACATAAATAAGAAGGAAACAATTTTGGCATAAATTAAAATAAATATATGTATATTTAAACTACTGCATTAGCGTATATCTAAATACATTAGCAGACGCATACAAACACCCACGTCGACACACATCCAAACCCATTACCGTATACTAAAAATTCTTGAAGTGATTAAAAAACAAAAAAAAAAGTGTTTA
Organism: Glossina fuscipes; assembly: GCF_014805625.2. Classification (NCBI taxonomy): domain Eukaryota; kingdom Metazoa; phylum Arthropoda; class Insecta; order Diptera; family Glossinidae; genus Glossina; species Glossina fuscipes. The sequence continues at coordinate 417,054 of NW_023998423.1, forward strand.
ATATAAACTCTCTAACTATATTTCCTTTGCATACAAACATATTTATTGTATAGAATTATAAGTGAAAACAAAAAGATAGAAAATAAAGAGTAAAAATAAAAAAAGCCAAGATATGATAATTATGAATATTAAAAAATAGAAATGATAAGATAAATTACAATAAAATTGAGTCAAGAATTGAATTAAGAATTTTTAATTTATACCATGAATAATAGATAAAACAATAACAAATGACTTTCAGACGACTGCTGCGTGCATTTCATTTTATAAAACTTTCATCAAAATTCCATTTACAAATAGCTAGACTCACCTAAAACCTTAGACACAGACCATTACAATAAAAGCAAGCTGTCAAGTTAGTCGTTGCCTTAAACAAACGCATACGTACACGTAAGTACGAACGCGTGAACACGCCTTAATTAATTTCCATATGAATACATATGTATAAAGAAGACAATGAGAAAAGAACCATTTAAACCCAAGCAACATTTATACCTTTCTACGCCTTCAACAACCTGACCTCCTTACTCATCCCCCCAGAGCTGTGAACGCAAAATTCTTGGCAGGATATTATTGTTGTTGATGTATTTAAAAACAATAATAACAACAACCACAACAACAAGAACGTTTTATCAGACACAGCACGAAGGCAACAGCCTTTCACATATGTACATATAACTGGAACGTAAAGAACATAACAGCAGCAGCAGAAATGGCAAAAACATTTTCCAAACTCATGGTTTTAGTTGTGAAAAAATCACACGCTAGAATTATTCACAGTGCTGGCCGAGCAGAAAAACAAGCTCAAGCGAAAAAACAAAAAGATATTTCTACAAAAAACATTTAAAAATTTTATGCTTCTCATAGATTTTGTATAAAAAAAGACAGGAATCTACTATAAAAAAAAAAAAATTCAATTTGTTAACAATTAGTTATTTCAATGTAAATGATATTTCAACGATTTAAAAAAAAAAAAATTTTCCTTTTTTTTTAAAAACAATTTCTCTTTTTTTTTTTTGAAGTTGTGTTTAATCATTTCCAATAATATATAATAAAAATGGGCAACAAAATTGTAACATTCACTGAACAACAACTGGATGACTATCAGGTAGCTTTGCTCTCTTTTTTTCTTTTGTTCGATCAATAGTAACAATTCTGAACGTAATTATTGACTAATAAAAAGAGAAAAACCCAACGCAGTGTTTGTATAATACTTTAAAAATATAAAAACAACAAGTGTAAAAGGTTAATGGCAACGTGTAAGTAAAAGTTGACCGCCAGCTCACATTTAATTAATTTTTTTCCCCGTTTCGCGTGGTATATTAAAAGTGATGGAAAAATGTCGGAAAAATGTCGAATTATTGTTTAACATGACATTGCTTTACTACAATAAATTCTTCTCAATATTATTAAACCTTTAGGTAAAAAACTTTTAAAAAAAGCAATTTTTTCTTTTCGTTGCGAACATTGCAATAATAATAATCACAATAATTGGAAATAGAGTAGATTTTCTTCTCTGGCCGGATGCGGCTCTAATTACAAAACTGAATTGTGAACTAAATCAATGAAAAATATTTGTAAATCAGTTTGAGCATCCTAACCAATTCTAATTTGAACTTGACCGATCATTCATAAACTATTTGCAATACGTAACGTAGAATTTTTAAAGGAAAGCCTCTGAGTATTAATAATGACAAACAATTTAGACGCCCCGAGATTCATCAAGGAAACTGCCAGCGATCTGAGTGTTTAGTTAGAACTGCTCCAGGAACAGGTGAAGTTCACGGATTCTATTCTACGCACACACGCTGTGTCCCGTTTTCATGCCTTCTTTCGTAGTGAAGGCTGTCTAAGTCTATATTTTTGTCTACTGTGAATAAACTAAATGTCCTCTTGATGCCAACATTTTTGCGCGGTATAATGCATCTACAGAACTTTAATATTTTTATGATGCTAGCAATGTATTTTAAATTCATTTTCCGTTTATCGTGAATAATTTTTACGAGGTTTTTAATACTTTCCCGTGCAATCGCGTCAACAGAGTTCAGTATTATGGGTGTCTTTTTGAAAACGTAGGGGCTCTATCGTTACACACATAAGAAGCATAAGCATATGATAGAAATGAAATGCAATTTTGATAAAAGCCGTTTGAGAATTGGACAAACTTTTTAAAAGTAATGTGCATTTTTCGTTAGAGACGACGTCGGTGTGCTATTCCCTGAAATTATCGAACAATATGTTATCTAAAGCGCGTAATGCTTACTCAAACATTGCTCCGAACCTCCATACATTAATCTCAGATTTATTGAAGACTCTTTATTATAAGCTAATGGTGCAAAAAGTAAAAGTATGATTAATTATTTTTGTTTAGAAAGGAAAGATTTAGATTTATATAAAGTAAAAAGTTTCATCTTAAAAAGAAAGACGATGTATTAACAAACAATCATGATCAAGAAAGTAATAATCATAGAACAACAAGAAAAGCAAAATTCTTTAAGAGGTGTTTGATAAAAAACATTTTCTTATTTTTCATATACTTTTTGGCATTTCTCAAACATTACTTCCTGATGACTTCCACTCTTAAAGGATTGCACGTTTTTCACACGCAAAGAGATTTTACGGTAAGAAGGTTATTCTTCACGCATGCATATACAAATCTTCTTATCACGTTCTATGTATCATTTAAAAGTTGACAATGTCGATTTAGCACATGTCACTCACCTTCGTATATATGCGACCTTTTAATTCAGTCCTTTTCTTTTTCTTTCTTTCTTTCTTTCATTCTTTCTTGTTTTTTCCGATGATGCATAGTGTGCACAAACGCTTTCGTGAATTACGCCCTGACTTGGTGCCGCGACAGATGACCGAAGGTGAAGCTTCTACAGTTCGGGTGCCTCGTGATTGCATTGAGAAAATGCCTGAACTAAAAGAAAATCCTTTTCGTCGTCGGATTTGTGAGGCCTTCTCACGTGACGGTCAAGGCGATCTATCGTTTGAAGATTTTCTCGATGCTTTATCGGTATTCAGTGAACAGGCACCGCGTGATATTAAAGTATTTTATGCTTTCAAAATTTATGGTAAATTTTCAAAATTAAAAAAAAAACGGAACAAAACAAAAACATTTTCAACAAATCAGATAATCCAATAGCCGTGCAAACATTTGATTGACTGTGTTCATTAATTATTGAAAAGTACGAGAAAAGCTTGTAACAGAACTTACAGCATAAGTAGCATAATGTACTCGATGTGCTCGATGACCACGTATGCATTTGTTTACATGAGATGTCTGTAATGGGAAATCACAAAATCACAAGGCATTAAGTCAATATGTTACAGAGAAACCAACTGTTAAACACACGCACTCATATTCGTAAGCACATGTGTAAGATCATACATAGGGAGAGACAGAGCTAAAGTCAAAAACAAAAGTTTATAGTCGTTCTGAAATATTTTATGCAAATATTGACACCGAAGACAAAGGCAAATGTGAAGGGAAGTTACAAACAGGTGCCAGTTATCGGGAGGAAAAGAAATGAAGCTGAAAATTTTTACTGCAAGTCTGCACGGTATGGTAAACATGGAGACAGAGGAAGAAAGAGAGCGAGCGGGAGATGGCGAGAGAGATAGCAGAAGGAAAAAATATTCAACTCATATGAAAACCTAAAACTTTCGAATTTGCTCTGTGACAGCAACGCACATATAAACCTAAAGTAATGTATATCTGTGTAATTTATGGGCAAGAACTGCTGGGGTTTTTTTGTTTTTTCTTTTTTCGGGTATCTGGAAACGAGTGTGCATTTGGGCTTACAACTTCTAAAGAAAAGTTAAACGCTAAAAAAAGCCAAGAAAGAAAATTACACTCAATCATGGTCGAATCTTTCATACCCACCACCAATATCGTAAAAAAAAAACTAAAAACAAAGGAAAAGACTTAAACGCTCATACTTCGTAATACCATGTGGGCGCAGCTGATTTTTTCTATTCAAAATGAAAATGGAAGTTTATTTGGTGTTTGTGTTGTACTTTATGAGTCACAAGAAAAGAACTCGGAAAGCGAACGTGTTCACACTTTTTGTTGTGGGCTTTGCAAACCTATCCTTGGACCTGTTTGAGTTATTTTTAAATTTACTTGGAAGTTTGTATGCAAAATCTTCATTTTTGCGAACGGGGAAATATTTGCCACTGATATAACATGATAGACGAATAAACAGACCGCTTAGATGAATTTCGAATTTGAAATTGGCCAATAATTTATATAGTTTATGGAATTTTTGAAGCTTACTTATTGGACGGACATGGTCAATTTTTCCCGTTTTTGAACAGGTACTGCAGCATTGCCCATAGGATATATGTTTTTCTGGGTTTATCCGTTGATGTTTATGAGTAGCAAGCAAAAGATGAATTTTATTCTTTTTTTTTAACAAATGGACGTGCTCTTAGTTTACGTAGTACTGTAGGGGCGTCCTTGGGCCGATTTAACCCATTTTCAATACTTGCCTGCGTTCAAGAAGTTCCAATGCTTCTGCCAAATTTTTCTTTGCTACCTTCATCGAATGTGTACAGCAGACATTACGCACGTGGACAGAGGAATGGATGGACAGGCTTAGTTCGATTTAGAATTTGTTGCTAATCAAGAATGCGCAGACTCTTCGAAATCTTTGAAGCTTTTTTTCTGGGCGTTGCAAACGTGTTGATAAAGTGAATATACACGTTATTCTTCGCTAATGGGTGTAAAGAGGCCAATTTCTCGACTTAAATGCGTCAGACATAAACAACAACAAGAGTAGATCCAGAAAATATCAAAAACAGTGACAGAAGGAACAAAAATATCTGCTTTTTTTTCTTTATGAATTTGTGCGTACGTTTATGAAGTCATTTATCTTTCTCAACGCACTCTCACCTCATTTTGTTGTACACATATATATACATCTGCAAATATATATGTGTATAGAGTGTATATATGAACATATTTGGTTTGTTTTCATTAAAAAGAACAATTTTTTTTGTATTTTTGTTTCTTTTTGTCTTTCTTTCATTTGGCATTCAATTTGCTTTCCTTATTCGTCCTTATGCAGACTTTGATGAGGACGGTTTTATAGGGCGCAACGACTTGCTGGCCTGCCTGACCACCATGACCAGAAATGAATTAAGCCCTGAGGAACATCAACAAATAGCCGACAAAGTTATGGAGGAAGCCGATGTTGACGGTGATGGTAAATTATCCTTTTTGGAATTCGAACACGTCATACTCCGAGCTCCTGACTTCCTCTCAACATTTCATATAAGAATTTAAACAACAAAAACAAATATAAAAGAAGACAAAATCACCGTTCCTTTGAATAAGGGACCAGCACTTATACAAATAAAATCAAATAAATATCATTTGTTGCAGCAATAAATCTTATTCACAGATGAACGGTAACAACAGCAACAATAATGGCAATAAGAACAAAACTGACATCACACATATGCACAAAATTTACATGTATATGTATTCTTAGTGGTTGGAACTTAATTTTTCGTAATCGAAAGGATGAGTAACTACGACATAACGGTGTCCCTATGTCTCTCACCTTTTGCCCCATTACCCCGCGCAGATATAGTGAATGTAATATAAAGTAATATTGCATTTGCGGTAATGTTTCAGTAGTAATGAAAATGACATGAATTTTGATGTTAATGCATTTGTTTTTCTTTGAAAGCAAACCTCAAAGTCATTTGCTATGGTAGCAAAATGTAATCACGTCATCTTTGCTGGCCCAACGTAGCTTACGTGAGCAGTAAGAAGTTATGCGTTAATATTAAGATGAATATACTTGTCGAAACACACACACACACACAGAGGCGGAGAGTTGCATTCTTCAACGAGGGTGTCTTTAACACCGTTATGGACTCCTACGAGGGTGGTGACGGTATAGCTGGTGAACTCCAGCAAAACGTAACAAAGTTGCTGGCACAGGAAGAAAAAATACAAGCAGAAGAGGATCTCCATGCAATTGGTGGACCGAAGAGATAGCGTCCTTAACGGCGAATTGCTTGAAAGCCAAAAGAAAAGTGCAGCGCTCGAGAGGAAGGGAAAACTTTAATGAACTGCTCACAGTCTACAGAAACTTGCGCAGTGACTTAAAGAAAGCCATAAGAGCTAGCAAAAGGAGAAGCTTGAGGAAATATGCCAGGATGCTGATATTAATCCGTGAGGAACGGCACACAAAGTCGCTGTAAAGAAGTTCAGAGGGTACAAAACGCCGCAAATCACGTGTCCGCTAGCGCTCCGGCGAATAGTAGCAACACTTTTCCCGCAGAGGCTGCCGTATGCTGTGGTAAACCTCCACGGCAGAGAAGAGGACGCGATACCAGCAATTACTGCCGACGAGCCTTTAAGCGCCTGAAAACGGATTGGAGACAAAAAAAAACCCTTGGCCCCGACGCAGTCCCAAAAAAGGCCTTAAAGGCAGCGATACGAAGGAGGCCAGACGTCTTTATGACGCTGCTGCAAGAAAGAACATTCCCAGACGTATGGAAGGTTCAAAGGCTGGTCCTTATTCTGAAGGCCAATAAGCCACTGAAGGAGCCATCGTCATACCGACCCATCTGCTTTTTGGACACAATGGGCAAGGTATTGGAAAGGGTCGTATATGAACGCCTGCTAGTTGTGGTTGAAGAAAGACGTCTACGATAGGTGCCATAAACCACGTCGTGGCGCTTGCCTCAGACGCTGTAGCCAGAGATCGGTGGAGGGGTGGTAATAAAAAGTACTGCGCTCTCGTTAGGCTAGACGTAAAAAACGCCTTCAACTCGGCGGACTAGGGGATTATCCGCAAAACCCTCATAAGAATGCGGGTTCCAAGCTACCTTTGGAACCGCACGTTAGCGTACGATAGCGATGATGGAAAACAATCGCATAAAATAACGGCGGGTGTCCCACAGGGGTCAGTCCTTGGTCCTCTCCTGTCGAACATAATGTACAACGGCGTCTTCGAACTTAACGTTCCTGCCGAGGTAACGACCATCGGCTTCGCCGATGATATAGTAATCGTAGTGGTTGCAAAATACGTCGCGCAGGTAGAAGGGAAAGCTAACGGGGCTATCGTCAAAGTGAAGTCGTGGCTAGAAGAGATGGGGCTCGAGCTAGCAGAGCACAAAACGGAAGCGGTCCTAATAAAGCAGCAGGAAGCGCATGGAAACATGCTGCATACGAGTCGGGTAGCTCACGATGCGGTCATCTCCTGCCCTTAAATACCTTGAAGTTATGCTTGACCATTGACTCAATATCAAGCACCATGTTGAGTACGCGGCTGAGAAAGCTGCCGGCATACAGGCGTCCCTAGCAAGGATCATGCGAAATATTAGAGGCCCGAGATTCACCAACCGAAGGGTAATAACCACGGTAATAACTTCGATCATAATGCACGGAAGCCCAGTTTGGCCGGTGCATTCAAGGTGAGGGCACTGTACTGAAAGTTGGCGCAAATACATCGCCTAAGCGCCCTGAGGCAGATTTGCGCATTCCGTACCTTGTCGGAAAAAGCAGCGCCATTGCTAGCTGACCCTCTGCCAGTCGAGATTCTGCCCGACGAGATGAGCCGCATCTACGAACGGCGTCGCGGCAACGAGCTTCCCTCGCGCGTTATAAAAAGCGACGAACGAACGGCCTCGTTAAGGATTTGGCAGTCGAGGTGGGAAAGAACGACCAAAGGAAGATGGACGTTTGTTCTTATCCCTAGCCTAAGACGATGGGTTGAAAGACGCCACGGCGAAGTAAACTATTACCTAATCCAGTTTCTGACTGGCCATGGCTGTTTTCGGAAGTATCTACACCGATTCTCCAGGACTAAACATTGGTTCAAAAAATGCTTTTGAATAGTTTTTATCAGGTACGGCTGCCAACGAAATCTCGATAGATATGAATATCATATGAATTAAAAGTGAAAAACTTAATGGATCAAATATCTAATTGCGAAATGAAACCGAAGCATTTTTGCATTTTGTTTGATAACGAAATATGAAAAATGGATAGTATGCACGGATAATGTAGAAAAAAAGATCGAAGTGTAGCATAAACGAATGCATGAAGCTGTCCGCCAGCAATCACACTGGTATTGACAGTGGATAGTGCACCGAGAATTCTTCCGACTCTGGTAGATGACTTATTTTATTTTCTATTGCCCGCAATTATCGCAAGCAACACACGTAATTGACGCAAAGCAGCTTTTCCATTACGGCAATACCAGACCATAAATATCTTTGCCTAAAACTTTTGATGCATTCACAGCATAGGCCGTAGTTTGTATCACGAGAGAGAGAGAGAGAGAGAGAGAGAGAGAGGGAGAGCAGGAGCACACTCACAGAGAGCGCAAAGCCCAGTTGGGAGTAAACTTCCAAGCCGTTGTAAACATGCAAAAGCTTGGCAAACCACAATAGTGAAAAAATTTAGTTCAATTTTCCAACTCTACGCACACATCAAGATTGGAAGCTTAGCGCATTTAGGAGAGTTGATTTAAGAATCGAATAAACGACAGTGCCTTATATTAACTTTATTAAGAGGGAAACCCGGAGGATAAATGTACGTTTCTCAGGTCATGGTAAGGCTAACAAGAACGATCCGCTTTCATAAGGAGACAAAGGGACAAGCAAAGACCAAGTGTTGCTTCCGAGACAATAGGACAGATGCATATTCAATTATTAATCCTACTAAAGGCGAGTATAGCCTTTTTATAGCGTTAGGTCCATGAATCTCCTTAGTCCACCGTCTCATGAAACCAAGCGCTTACTTAAGTTTATTTAAAGGGAGTTCTATGTGGAAATTAGAACAAAGCCTATGATCAAGTAGCAGTCCTACATAATCAGTCGAGAATGAAAGCTTCTTACATTTTTTTAAATTTTGGATTGAAGGACGTACGAGTGCGATTTCAAGATAGTTCTCAGTATTCTCGACCATAAATTTTCAAAAACCGAACACAGACACACGGCCAAAGGCCAACCCATTTACCAAAATTAATATACCTATAACAATTACAATAAATGGCGAGCTTAACCTGTCTCGAACGTATTTCTTTGTTATGTAACAAAGTAGAGTGTCCACTAACATACCAAAATACGAAAAGAAGAGAAAAACAAAACAACCAGCGACAAATGACACACTTCTACAAGTGCTAATGCACAGTTTGTAACAGGTGCCGTAATTAGAAATTATTATAATTGCTTACATTTAAAATTTATTTCTAAACTTGATTTTTATTAATATAAACATAATTTATACAGATAATTAAGTTTAAGGAATAGTGTATAGATAATTTACTCCTTTTTATTTTATCCATGATCCATAAACGGTGAACTCGCTTGAATTATTTCATAGTGATTTCTGAAGTAATCTTGGCGAAAACAATCGAGCAAGCTAAGAGTGCGGCTTAATAAAATTATTCATACGATAGGAGAAAGTCATACGAAATCCTCTGCCCTTTTCTTACACACCGTAAAGTTCTAAGACAGTAATAAAGAAATTATCCAGTTACTTACATACATAGCTTATTAAAACATGAGACCTAAGTACAGCATCTTTGCTGCTGGTCTGCTAAGGATAACAAATATAGTGCGTGTGTATAATTATCGATAAGGCGGAGATTGCGAAAATACAAGGTGTTAATACGTGTAATGCTGCGAGCAAAAAGAAGACTTGAATACGATCCGGAATGAACAGTTTAATCGATGGTGTTGCGCGCTGCAAAGTCCTTTTACCACACTGTTAACAAGAAATATTATTTAACTTCGATAATTACGTCGAAGGCGACGAAATAGAGATTCAGGATAATAAATAGATGTAAAAAATAAAAAATTAAACTAGTTTTACTCTTTGAACATGGTAGTATATTTAAATGCTTATGAAACAAGTAAACCCTTGCAACTAAAGTCAAAGTATGTTAAGCTCCGTTAAAAAAATTATTATACGTAGTTTTTCTACAAAATTATTGCGTTTAGAAATTGCACCTTATTTTTACCTTTAAGTTTTGAAGAGATTTAAAATTTCCTCAGTTTGCTGATAATATTTCGCGAAATGACTGTCAGGCTTTGGATCCAAGTCCAATAAGGCGATTTTCGTTGAAAATTTACAATCATATGCCGATAAATCTACCACAAAAGGGCTATTCGAGGAACTGTAACGAAAAAGAAGAAGACACAGAAGCTTGAAGATGAAAAGAAACGAATGGAAAATAAACTTTTTACCTCTCTGCTGCGTCTGCTGCCTTCTTTAATTCTTTGAATGTTATCATAATGGAACAATCTAAAGCAGTAGCAGCCAACAGATATTCTTCCTCTGGCGTAAGTTGTGTCAGTGCTATACGCTGATGATTGTCTTTAAATTTTTTAAGTAACGTACGCAAATCTCCATAGGTTTTGGCAAATTTTTTTGCATACTGCTGCCTTAGCATGTACGCGAAATTTTTCTAAAAAAACACGCAGTGAAAATCACAAAAATGGAACGAGTCAGATAAGCTGGAAAAGTTTAAAATTGGATGATATGCTGGTGGAAGGTGAGCTATCTAAGGGTATTTTTCTTAAATGAAAATCACTTTATCGCAATCATTTTCAGGAAACGGTTTTTCAAACGTGTTATATCTTTCACTGGAATTTTTCATATGCATCGCTTCTTCGTCTCTTTCCTTTTTATGCAATAGATGAAAAGTGAAAAGTATTAATGTTGCAAAAAAAAAACCATTGATCAGCTTGATATCTTAATATCTATTCTATTCATTGAGTTATTTTTGTTATGGCTCATGAAAGTATAGTAAGTAAATACTCGTTTTGACTCGCAAAAATTATTCTGTTCAAGTTTTAATAGTAAACAATTATTACAAAAGATTTTCTCCTTCTTTTGAAAGCTATTCTGTTTATTAGGAGGGTGTGCCGTTGTGTCCATAGGAATGTGAGCATCAATTTTTCATTTTTAACTTAAAGGTAGGCCATGAAAAATGGACATAGTTTGCATTTATATATAAACTTATGAAAAGAAAGCTTTAAGAAGACTTATAATTGCTCGGGCCGGTTTGCTGTTCAGTAATCACGATCGTAATTGTTACGATTGGCTTTATAGTTGTCGATTGTCGAGTTGGTGTATCGAAAAGTGAATTTATAGTAGTTGGCATGAATTGTTCTTAGTACCGAATGAACGAAATTTTCGACCTCGGGGACAAGGCTCACAATTAAATACCCACACCATTATTTAAACAACGACCTTTCAAAATTAGCTGTTATATTAGAAGTTTTCGAGAAAGTTCGATGATCTCAATCATTTTTAATAGCGATCGTTCTGAAACAATAACACGTACTAAGCTTCAGAAAAATACCTACAAAATTTGCGACACACAGTTTGAATACGAGAAAAGAAGGCGGACAGACAGGCGAACTAGTTAGGGCATAAATAAGAGAGTAAAATATTATTATGAAAAGCACAAATTTGATACAATTACTAGATACAAGGGCTGCCTGTTTTCGTTAATTACAAAAATTCCAAAATTATTGGCAAAGCAAATAATTATTTTTGACACTTTTATTTTCTGATGCAATAGAATAAAAGGGTATAAAAAAAGGAACAAAAAAAATATTTTAAAAATTCTAAAAGAAGAACTGAAGGATTATAAACATATAATTAAAGTGTATGTATACACATTAAAAATAATTTTCGACTATTCTTTTGCTTGTTTGATTATTTACTTTCTTCTTCTCTTTCGTGTTTATTTACACACCTATGTGTGCGTCATTCACATACTGATAATGGTATAAGCACAACATTGATTATACCTCGATTGGAACACTTTTCAATTCGACACCGCTTACGTTGTATTAACTCGTAAAACGACACCATTAAGAATCATGTCGAATTAGATATGCATTCGATATCGAAAACCGTGGTCCTGGCTTTAAATTAGGTAATAAATTATCTTCTTATACTGGCATTTGATGATAGGAAATTTTTGACGTCTTCTTGATGTTTTTTAATGGACAAACAGGCGGTTGAAATATTATTTTTGTTTTTTTTAAAGTAATTTTGTAGTGTATCCGACTTGGCGAACATGAACAATCTCTAAATTACTTAAAAGACAAAGGGTTAAAGGGGAGAGCTCTCAAAGCTATTTTGTTGTCTTTCTATAAATTTTCATTTATCATCTTATGTCTTATTGCCATCTCATAATCAGTGCCGAGTTCACTAGAGTGTTTCACCTACTAATCAAGTTAGACTGTTGCAAATATCATTAATCAGAAGTGGAATTAAGGGATAACATAAATTTATTTTTATGAGATCAAAATTCAAATTTGTTTACCACCGTTCTAAAGACTCGAAGGTTTTCGCGTAGAATAGTTATTCGAAGAATAGTATACGAAGAGAAAGATTTTTTTCGATAAAGCATTTTATGCCGTTCTGCCCATTAAAAATTACACTTGCATTTTTTTTTTAACCCAAAAGTAGGCCATAAAATTGTGTAATATTAAACAAAAAAAAGCCAAATATATTACAATTAAAAAGAATTATAATTACTGCCTTAAATTAGGCAATGAATACCCCTTATATACTGGAATTATGAATTAAAACCTGTATTAAACTTCTTAAATAACTTACAACAAAGAATTTTTTTTTTTTGGAGTATTTTATATAAATGTGTGAAAAATGTGGATTCTCTACAGAGCTTTACTCACCTTAGCCAATAGTTGTAAATGCAAAATTTTTTGCAAGATACAATTTTTCGGTAAGCATAGCATTTCCGTTTGGCTGTCATTTTGATGTTGTTCGGGGCTTACAGAAAAGGATATTGTTGTAGCCGTTGTTGCCGTTGACGCCGTCTGCTCTGTTGACATGCTTGAGCTGGTTATTATGGTTGGCAACAATGTGGTGGTGGTGAAGGTAATGGTGGTGGTAGTGATGGTGTCCGCGTTCGTTATTCTCTTTTGGAGCCTTTGTTTTATAAGATTCTCACACTTGAACATTGTCCGGCAATCTGTTAAGGTTGCAGTTGAGTGCAACTTACTAGCAATAGTAGCTGCATCAACGCAACTAACAGTTATTGTATTAGCTTTGCTATTATCATCTTTAGTTGGGGTAATTTCTTGACTGTAGTCCCTTAACAGACACGTTACCAGCAAATGTTTTATAATCTGTAGTTTGTCACTAAAGGATTTCATGGTAAAAATACGAAAATTTCAGCAAAATTTTCAGAACGAGTAAGAGCATGTTTGTTTGTTTGAGTGTGTGTTTAAAAGTTTTAATGTTGGTTTTCCTATGTGGTCTTTAGAGTAACAATTTATTTTATTATTTAATGTTCTTTCATTGGATTCCTTTGCTATTTGGGGAGAATGAAGAGTTTAGCTGAAAGCCTTGAAGCTTCACTAAGTGTGTCCATCCAGTGTGACTTCTGCCGCAATTCAGCAGGGACATAACGAAAGGAGTAAATGCAATTTGCTTCTTTTTTTCCCCTTTTTGTTGGTTTTCCTATTTTCGTTAACCCTGGTTTCGTACACATGTACACATGTGATTGTGTGTATGTGCTTATAAAATTTATTTTCATTATTTATCGTTTTTCTCTGTATTGTTTTTATTTTATTCTTTTCCTATTTTCCTGCAGACAGGTATTTAAATACATATCAAACTATTGGTTGGTCAAACATGATTTAGAAAGCAATGAAGGGGAAATAATTAAAAAATAAATAAAGTTAAGAGATACATTAAAAAGTCTTACGGAACACTGGATAATAATTCGTGAAGAAGAATTGGTTTTACGTACTTTTAAATAGTTTTCAGAAAATCAAAAATTTGTAAATAAGAAAATATATTTGCTTACCTTGGAAAAACTTGTTCAATACTGCAATTTCCACTGAGATGATCATCATAAATTAGTTGGCCATTACGATATATGCGTAGGTTATTTTGTGGGCATTCGAACAATGCCTGCAAAGCATTAAACATTTTGTCAGGAACACTGGAAAGAAAATTTTTCAGTAAATAAATCGTAAAAAAATTTCTTTAAATTTTTTTACACACAATGTTAACTGCAAGAGATAAAAGAGAGAACAAATTGTACAATAACATATATACATATGAAATAAAACATAAAACGAAAACCAATATTTTTGGTCGAGGATATACAAAACTCAATACATACCCGGAAAACAAATTAATCGGGCAATAATGGCTTAGTTGACGGATTTTCTCTTGTTTTAACTGTAAGACAATTATGAAAGAAATGGAAGAAATGAAAGAAGACGACGATGAAATCGGAGGAAAATCAAATATATGGATAGCAAATAAGAACAAAATATTTGTTTTGAAAGGAATTCGATGCTCCTTTAATTAATTGGAGATGGGTTAGAACGTCTAAAAAATGTTTCAAGATTTTTCTCAGCTTTTAGAACTTAATGGTTTTTAAGCGCATGGGCGAAAAATTAGTAGATTGAAGACAAAAAAGATAAACAGGCAAGGAATCTGGAAACAAGACTACTACGTTAATGAATAGATTAACATCCAAATAGATAAGTGACCAGAAAAACTACATTACGAGCGGATAGACGGATGTACATAACTTAACGGAAAACACACATATATTACGTTTGATCTACAGCTGTTAGAAAGGAAGTAAAAAAAAAAAATAATAATTAGCACATCGCTCGCTGCCCTGATTAGAATAAAAATTTATTGAATTGACTTTTGAAAAAAAATTTTTTTTTGGACAACTAAAGGCAAACCTCCGAATAATAATGTTATTTATAGCAATTACCTTTAAAAGTTGCATACTGCAATAGCGGCACCTGATGTCCTGCGAGAAAGATTTTATATCATCATCACGGTTGTCATGCCAACTTGTCGGTGCTCGAGATGGCAATGATACTTTAGGTAAACCTTGCATTCCACATTGTTGTTGGACATGCGTTGTAGGTGCTGCTGTTTCACGCTTTTTACCGCTTAAATTGTTAATGTCATAAATATCCCATAACCAGCCCTGTTTCGGTTTTATTTCTACAGCATACGTGTCTGAGTTTGATTCCAATTTCTATGGCAGGCAAAAATTGTTTTGTAAAAAAGCAGCATTATGATCGAAAATCAATAAAAGATGGCTCATATTTAAAAGCAATATATATATATATACATATATATTTATTTAAAAGCTATAAATTAACATTAGAGCTATCGAAATTATAAAAAAAGGTTGAAAAATGTATTTGGTGTTCGTTGGACGTCATTTAACATTAGCATATTGTTTCACTTTTTTTTATAACACGTTCCCTACCTAATTACCCTAAAAAATTATATAGTTAACATCTGAACTCCTGCTCCAACCATCGCATTTTCCATATTCGACACTAACGATTATTACTTGATTGCAAATTGAAAAAGAATGTTCAAGAGAAAAAGATTTGAAGCGAATGATGAGGTCATTGCAGAAACTGAAACCTCGTGGCTGAAGAAGCCGCTGAGATATTAAAGAAGTAATTTGGTCAATCTTAAAGGAGATTATTTTGAGGAATAAAGTTAGGTTCGAAAATGTGTCATTTTCTTATCTAGTTTCCTAGATGCACTGTGAAACTTTAATTCGACAGTTCGCTTTGTTTTAAAAGCCTTTCACGGCTATAACTGTGCCTATGTAATTTAAGATTTACTACATCTGCTTTTCATTTATTATCTCATTCGGGTCAAAAGATCATTGTTAGAATTGCCAATTAATTTAATAACTTTTTAATAAAAATGCTTCTATTCAAGCAATAAATTTTCATTTACATTTCCTTAAGTGGCAAAATCAATTGGTCTCTGTAGTTGTTAGTGGTATGTATAACAAGCAACAAAGTGTCTGGGCATCCACATATTTATGGCAAATATGTACATAAAGAATATAAAAAAATGCAGAAAGAGACTCCGTAAGAGTCGAAAGCCGTTCCGACCGCATATATAAACTTAAAATGTACACTAGAGCAATATAAATGAAAACGAAAGAAATTACTTGGATGATTTATTGTGTTGGCAGGAAATAACAACACTGGTCGCTGATGCACACACAGAAGGACCTATTTGGAAAGCGGCAAAACGAAAAAGTAAGAAATCATAAAAACCTACACGGCATTTACCGCCACCAACAACTGTATTGGTTAAGCATTAGAAATGTTGTAAAAAACGATAGCTTCTAGTTTTACCAGCAACTGAAGTAGTTTTTTTTTTTCTTTTTTTACTATGTACATCATAAACACATTGAAAACTCCATATTTACCTGTAAATTTGAAAATAAAATATCGAACTCGACCGGCAGTTGGGTAGCATCTGGTAACAGCAAACCAGAAGAACCAAAAAACCCTTTGTCCAAACGTTTAACTGAGAGAGGAAAAGAAAAAGTATACAAAATAAACATCAAAAACAGTATTAAATTTCAAGCCCATAAATATGCTATAAAAATATTACAAAATGTAACAATAGAAATTATGCTAAAAAATGACAGAAATAAAAAAGTTAAATAAATAATATAAATAAATTTATTAACATTAATTTTTGAAAGGAAATTTAACAACTCTCCAAAAATAAAAAAATTCCTTTTTCTCAACAAAGTGAGAAGCATAGCAACTGAGGAATGCAATCCCAGCATTCACGATGTTCTGGGAATTGTTGATAAAAGGTATGCACAGTAAAAAGAGGCTTTATAGGGAAAATTTTTGCATATAAAGTGATTGTTTCCTCGATATTAGTTTTTAGCTTCCATCATATTTTCTGTTCATTTTGTTTTGCAAAAAAAGGTTTTTTTTCAAATTTTACAGATGCCACAAAGAAAGTCAAAAGCAAATTTTGAAGAGAAGAAACTAAAATGGAATTTTCTGATTGATTGCATTTATTGTGTCTGAAGGTGACTCGTTCGTTCCTTCACCCGAGAAACGCACTGTAAACAATATGGGTGAATTTATGGAGATTAAATTCTAAATAGTAATAAGTGCTTGCAAAAAAAGCTTGAATTTGCAAAAACTTGTCTCCCAGTACATACCATAAACACATGCATACACTACTACATTAAACTATTTTGCAATTCTTTTACCCAAATGTATTTAGAATTCCTTTACTATCGTTCATTTTTCTATTTGCTTTATGACCATAATAAAATAATAATATTAGTGGTGCTAGGACAGTTCAGGAATCCTGTGAGACTTTCGTGTAGAAAAATTGAAAATTTTTATTTTCTTTTCCGTTTTCTTTAATACTTAACTTGTATAACTTATACACGTACATGTACATAAATACCTGGTCTATGTAGCTTGATATGCTGATTTATCCAATGCCTGGCGCTGGGGTTTGGCAAGTCTACAGCATCCGCTTCATATATAAACTCATTTCCCAGAAGACAACGTATAATACCGATATATGCCACAAAGTGTTCCATTGTCAAAAATTCACCACTACTATCACCGTCAACATCACTTTCAGTAGTAGCACTATGTGCTGTTAAAATGAAAAGCCAAAAATAAAAACACACGAAGTATTGTAAACAGTTAAACAAATGAATTAGCGACAAAGTAAAAGCACTGAGAAAAAAATTAGAAAAATGGAATAAAATAAAGAATAATATATCAAAGAAAATCATAAGGAAGATTAATAAATAAACAAATAAAACACATTAACATAATGTAGGAGTGAAAATATCAAAAACTGGAAAAGAGTTAATAGTTGGCCAATGACTGTGGCCGACCGTAAGGTTTACAGCATAACTTGAATCGATCATCAATTCATAGCATATCTTCTA
Organism: Glossina fuscipes; assembly: GCF_014805625.2. Lineage (NCBI taxonomy): Eukaryota > Metazoa > Arthropoda > Insecta > Diptera > Glossinidae > Glossina > Glossina fuscipes. The sequence continues at coordinate 434,810 of NW_023998423.1, forward strand.
GGCTGTCTTAAATATCTGAAAATCGTTTCAGTAAGTAGATGTATAATGTATATACGTATAATGTATTTTATATTGTTACATACAACCTTTTTGGTTTTGGTCAACAAAATGACCTTTATTTGAAAGTTTTTTGAAGTTTTAAAAATTTGATTGAACTTTTGACTGTCAGTATTACTTTTAATAGCCAAAGCAAAAAGTATGATTAAGTATTTTGCAATTCTTATCTTTTATTCGGTCAGTTTTTTATCGAATAATGAGCGAGTTCAATTCGGTTACTCGTTCAGTCAGTCACTTTTCACTTATTGTTCCCTCTACATTTGAAACTTAATTTTTCGCTTTGATTAATTATATTGAAGAATTACGTAATCATTACAATTAAAACGTATCATCGTTTGTCAGCAAAAAATTTTCCCAGTGCCTACACAAGCTAAAGCGCGTATTTTTTGAGGTTTCCTGGCGCGCTAAAGAAATAGCTGACTTTACAAGAGAGAGCGAGTGAGAGCGAGGAAGATACCTTTTACGGTTAGATTAAGAAACGAGTTAACTTCACGTTGAAAATAAGGTCTGCTTACGGCTTTAAAAGCGTTCGAGTATCCGAAAGGCAAAGGCCACCGAAGAGAATGGGAGAACGGAAAGTTTCTCTCTAAATGATATTGTGAAGAATTATTTAAACAATACGTGTAAATTGAAATAAGATCTAAAGAATCCTAAAAGGATAGCAAAGTGTTAGGTCTTATGATCTTGTGGATATGTGATTGTTAATAAAGTGAACGCTAATGCTTCATTCCGGATATTGTTGGATTCCCAATTAATCATACGGGTAGATTCGGTGGAAAGTGGATGGTCAGGCAAGATATATAAATTTTTATGTAAAAACCCCTGTGTCGCCGGAGAGCGAACTCCGGCAATGTGTTCTAGTTCTTACAATGTGTACAGAACCTTTCACCTTAGTCTTTGCCTAATAATCAGTACACGTATTGTCTACCAGACATGGTCACTTAAAAATTCCTTATCCTTCATTTTGAAGAAATGTCGGTTCCGACCTCAATTCTCATTGTTTATTTCAGCCGGATTAAGCAAGCCCTTCAAAATGAATCTTATGTCTAACTTATAAAGTAACTCATGTAAGTCATGAGTTCTAACCTGTCATTATGCTTTCAAATGAAAGGTACCGACTTCCTCACGTTTGTCAATAGTGTATCAATTTGATCCATTTATCCCTAAGGTATAGCATTTTTTCTTATCTACTGGTAAAAAAATAAAGAAAAGTTTAAATTCTGAACCTGGAAGGCAAGGGATGATTCGATTACAGTCCATGATTATATTTCTGATTTACGTACTTCATTATCGCCATGTACTTCTTGTAAAATACGATCGTGCGTCTTTTATTCGCTATGCTCTGCCTGGAGATGTTCCCCAAACCAGTGGAAAGCATTTACACCACAATTCATATAGCAGGGATAGCTAGTTGAATAAGTCGCCTATAGAGGTATTGGAATCTCAATATGATCACGTCGCCTAAACATACTAATGGGATTTTCCATACTATCTTCGCTAGATACCAGTAGAAAAGCCAAGAAAGCGTAACCTATATTCAAATCTCTCTTTTTAAAGTATTTCAATCGTACTAGGCAAGTGCAGAAGTCTTGTTAACTTTGACTTATGTAAGTTATTTATTTCCTTACGAATACTTGACGAATTAACTACCTTATTATCTATTTAAAGATAGATCTGTCGTAATACCGGGTATATTTGAATAGCAACTTAACAACGTATTCTGTTTTTCTATTTGAGAAACCTACCGTTTTTCTCTACGTGTAATATGTAAAATGTACATAAAATGTATTGTAAATTGTAAGTCAGATAAACATATGGTTGTGGACACTTGCAAAATGACAAACGCACTCTCAAATACATGAAGCACAAGCATACTAAAATTTATATAAAATGAATGAAATAAACACATTCCTTGGATAATAATTTGAAGTTACGACAGCAGCAAAACGTAAATAGTCACAAACTATATTGTAGATGAAATGAATTTCCGAGGCGTAACCTTAATAATGTAACAACAGTAGAGACAATAACGAAAACCATATACCAAGCAAAAAAAAAGAGAAAAAAAAAAAAACCGGACACCTCTTTCTCCACAACAACCAGGGAATGAGATATTTCGTGTACTTGAAACACTAGGACTGCTGAAGTTGAAACCAAAGTTGTATGTTTGCATGTATTTATATTGTGTCTGATGGGTGTTTGTTGGCTTTTGTAAGTCTAAAGTGCACGTGTATGTGTACGAATACTAACCTTTTTGGTTTAAATGATGGCCGGTAGTTGAAGCCAATTCCGGTTGCTGTTGCTGTTGTTGTTGCTCTTGATGCTTACTTTCTTGATAAGGTTGTTGTTGTTGCTGTTGATTTTGTTGCATTTTTGGCAAACGTAAAACTTTTTTAAATTGCGGCAACGCAAGCACCAAATTTGCATTACCCTCAGCACGATAGATCAACTCGATTTGGCTCAACTCCATATGCTCATGATGCTCTTGTTGTTGCTGCTGCTGTTGAGTTAGACCCAAAATTTCAAATAATGCTTTTCGAACGAATGCTGGTACTGGCTTTCCTGCTGATGGCGATAGCGATGGTGATGATGATGACGACGACGACGATGCTTTCATAGCGATAATAACGTATTTCTTAGATGCCTGCCTTGGCTTGTTCTCTAAAAACAAAAAACAGAAAAACATTTTTTTAAAAAATGCCGACACCATCATATATGAAACATATATGAATTTATTTTCTACAACATCCTTAAGCATATTTATATACCTACTATGAAAACATCAACAATAATCGAAAAGGTATTCTAATGGTATAGCTACATGATGGACTTCAGAGAGTGGGTGTTTCTGTGGTAATCCAAAAACCTTTTTATACTTAAGCCCGACGTCTGCAAGAATACAAATTACGGCAAACTTTTGTAAAACTTAAGCATATGTCCTTGTAGAAAGTAATGGTATAGTCACTAAAGTGATGAAAACAAAGTTTGAAATAAGAAATAAAGACCCTGCGCTCATGATTTAATATTATAAGCTAGATCTAAAGACTGAGGACATTCAAAGAATGAAAATCCTGCATAACAGATGAAAACCGCACTTAATCTCGAGGACAAAAATATCAAATTTCATAATGTGTTCTTCAATAACTGCCGATCTTCTGCAATGATTTTAGTGCTTTAACTAACGTTCATATAAATGGACTTTTGCTTATTCTTTTTTGCTTTTCTTTCTTTTGTGAGACGGGTATCTAAAATTCGCCCTAAGGTTCTTTTCACTGCATAGATTTCTCTGTACATGTGTACGTTTGCCCTACACAACACAAGCCGGAAAGTTTTGATTTTATGGCAAAGTTACTTTGTCAGTGCTTATCTTGTAGATAAACAGATTAGAATTACTGTTGCTACGGCGGCTTCTGTCTTTTTTTTTTTTTTGTTTTGCCGCTCCTATAACGAGACTTACAAGTTTTGTGCGAAAAGTTTTTAACAAAAATGAATTCAAATGGGAAGCAATATAACGGTAATTTGGAGTTTGGCTTTGCATGTAATAATTCATAAGATAAAAACTAGAGAGATATGGATATGCAAAGCTACTTACAATAAAGTATGGTCTGCTTGTACTTGCAACAACAACATAGCAAAGATTTCAAATAGTTAATACATAACAATTTTCTTTGCCTGTATGCGTCACAAGTACTAGAATAGAAAATATCAAAAATTCGATCTTTACGCTTACAAACGGGCTTCCCTTTTGATGTCAAAAAATTAGAAAATATATCAACTAACTGTTAATTATTTTTCTCCCTTTTTCTCTTATAAAAAAATATCTTAATACAAGTGTTTATACATAAAGGCATATTAGTTCTGTGCGTACTTATGGGGAAGCGGGCCCAAAGCGCAATCTAATGTAGCACAAATTCAACCCTTAGATAGGGCAGGATCCAAAAACAGGCGTAGGTGATATGAGAGGGAGTTCAAAAATTGCCCCAGCCAATCCAAAGTTTTTATACCAATTTAGAATGCCGAATTACTATTACTTAGCCACTTTTGTCGACAAATTTTGAAAATTATAATTTTTGTCCTTATAACGAGTTTTAGAATATGGCGTTTTATGGAGAGTGATCGAAAATGTGGACTGATTCGAAATATCTTCAATAGCGTTCGTCCTTGGCGAAAACACGTCGTGGTACCAAATTTTATCAAGGTATCTCAAAAATTGCGACCTCTAGCTTGAACACAAATTTACATGGAGAGACAGACATCAGACGGAGAGACAGGCTTAGATCATTTGAGATACTGATTCTGAATCGAACGGTGTAATAAAAAGTGGGTGTGCCTTAAGCCCTTCTGCCTGCTACATACGACCGCACTAAGTTAATATACCCTGTAGCACAAGTGGTGTAAATTATAATGATTATAACACTATGAAAAAGAATTGTAAAACTTCAATTTACTCCAATTGAATACTGAGAATGCGTTATGTTAGTTTTCCTTAATTCGCCAAAATAAATACTTTACATGCTATTAGCACTAACTAAATAATCTTGTCATCCCCCTTGAGCTGCCAAACGATACGTGACGTGAGGAAATTCCTGAAGTATATAAACATGTAGAAAAGAGTCTTCAATCAAACAGATGTTAGGCCAACGTGGATGCTATTAAAGTTTCTAAACGCTATATATACCACAAAACTTAGGTGTCAATGCAACAACAACAGCAAATGTTTCTCGATTATAATGACTTTTTAACCGCACACACAATAGTTGAAAATTGGACAACAATGATAATGATGATAATTATTATGGTGATGATGATAGCCATAACACTAATGAAGACCATCACGATGATATTGATAATGAAATATCTATTTGTAATACAAAATTGTCTGTACTTTGCCGTACATATTGTTTGCCGTACATAGCAACGATTTTCTAGTGCAATGAAGATAAAAAATGAAACAACAAGAGACCGCACATTCATTAGAACATGGTAAGATTTTAAAGTAAACAGTAGTAGCTCGTACTTGCTTCTATTTTTTTCTGTATTGGTTTGATTTTTTCATTCTTGAAAACAAGGGACGTGTGAAAATTATTAATTCTTATTTTCTCAAAAATCAAAGTAACGGAAAAATACAAGAAAAACTTTTAAAGTTAGAGAGATGAAATTACACAAGAGACAACTTTTCATTTCTCTCTCTCTTTCTCTCTCTCCTACTCTTTCAACATCTCTATGTTAGCGGAGGCTGTAGTTTATGGGCGTGCATGTGTATGAGAAAAAAACGTGACTGTATATGAATTTTGAGCAGAATTAATAATTAGGAGTTAATTTTTTTATGTGCAACATACGGAGGCAACTCTGACTTATGCATAAAGATAATAAAGCCAATTTGTGTCTGCCGTATGAAAATATTACTCACACATCGTATGGGATTTTATTCCTATAAATGTATTGGTGTATATTGTTGTGTATGTGTGTGCGTGGGTTTATGTGTATTTGCAGAAGGGCGGGTGGGTGTGCATGTTTAATTCACCATTAAATCCATTTTAATAATTTTGCATGACCTCATTTGTTTTATGGATTAAATTGACTCTTGAGTTTTAACACTATCACCGACACCAGCCAATAACACATCACAGATGATAATATAATATATAACCAGGTATATGTGTGTATGCAAATGTGGAATACGAATACATATATGGTAGGAATATTTATGACAAGATGCAACATTACCGCACATGTATTATTATCACACATTTGTGTTATGATTATTTATGCAACCAATACAGTTACGATTATAATCCCGGGTATATATAAGTTAAGGCACACATACACACCCAATTGCACATATTTACATATACGTTAATACATATGTATTTCTCTATTGTTACCGTTTGTCACATATCATTGCTGGCCTAAAATGAGTCGCGTTAAAATGGCTATTGACGCAGCCACTTACCCTTGCAGCAGCAAACATATACATGACATATTTGTATATCTCTTCACCATAAATATATATGTATGTATATATAATAATAACACTCGGAAATTGTCCCAATAATGAGAAGAACAAGCATCGTATGCATTAATTTACTTACATATACGTACATATGCGTGTATTTGTTAAAATATTACACAACTCAGAGTCTATGAATATTTGATTTGATATTTCGATAGCAATTCGCTTAAATGTTTTCATAATGGAGTGACAATACCGTAAAATAAACGACAGAGAGATGGTAGATTGCATTTGCTCGGCGTCTGTATTTATTCCATCTGCTTGTTATCGCTGAGGATGGATAGGATGGCTGATAAGAGTAAAATAATTGAAATTGTAACTGATTAAGATGGAATTGTAACTGATTGAGGTCGTGAAGTATCTCAATTGCAGGTACATCAAAAAATCATGAAGTGCAAGAGTAGATAAGCAGTGTAGGTAAAATGTTAAGCCTTCACAAAATATTGAACTTTGTAAATACCAAGATTCATATACAGCATACCTATTTCATTCACTTAATTCATATGTAGATTACGCTTGGTTTTTTAAGGCATAGCTTTATCATACATGATGATAGGTGCTGCCGTGCAGCAAATTAAATTAAATGGATTAGGGTTTTTACCCTACACTATTTGCAGTGCATGGAAAAGATTTGAAGTAGACCCATCTTTCCTTCTTCTTTCTAAGGTTGTTTTCCGGTCTTACTTTCTTGTGTCCAACCTATTCCTCGCAATTTTTGAGATATTATCAACTTTTTATACGAATAACTATATTAAGTGAGCTGGTGTCCCACTATAGGGTATTTATTGGTTTTAAATTTATTATTTCCCTCAGTTCTATTATTTCTATACTCTAAAGTCAGATTTACGTTTGATTTTTATATTCCTTAATATAGTCATATCCCAATTGTAGGTTTTGGCTTCAAAGCTTCAAATGATTATTTTGATGTCAATGGGGCCAAATATGTTCGATGACAATGAATTGTCAGACTCGCTGGACAAAAAGCAGCTGATGAAACCACTGTTTCTAGAAGTTTACATGCGATGGAAAAGGTCCCAGACGATAGAAAACGACTACTATGCGAATTAATCGAAAATGCCTTTTCGAAATAATTTAATATCGTGATTTAATTGCTTGGTAGGCAAAAAAAGAGCTTGGCTTGTTATGAAGTGGAATATTCGTGGACATAAAATTTGCTGTGCATGTGGTGGGATCAGCGAAGTCTAATTTATTACGAGCTGCTAAAACCAAATGAAACTATTACAGCAGATGTCTAGCAAGGTCAATTGAACAAATTGAACGATGTATTATTGCAAAAAAGTCTAGCAATAGCGGTTAACAGACGCAAAGTCAAAGATACACGGTTGCAACTCGAATGGCGCACCTAGATGTATTAACGCTAATAAAAATAAATAAGTTGATTGGGCTTAGATCCATTTACGGTTCGACATTTCAAAATTGCTTGTGTAATTTTCTTCATGTATCTCATTAACAATTACGTTCTATTTGTAGCATTTTTGGCATATGTGTATTATGTTCCCGTCATAGCAATCTACAAATTAAACCTTAGCGTTATAGAAGGGCTTACTTCCATTGAAGTCTCTATACATAGCGCGATATAAAAAGCACACCTATGTTATCCAAATTCCCTATGAATAATTATCTAAGCACATTCATTTTCATCAATAGATATTAAAAAATAGCTCTTTTGGCATATAACGATTTGTTTTTCACCAGAATCCTTATAGGGATCGAGATTTAAAAAAAAGACTTACGCGGCCCAAACTCGGTAAGGTTAATTTTTACATCAAATTATTACTATTAATTTTCATTAAAAAGCATTACAAATTTAGGCTTTTTACTATATATAGATAGATATAGTTTCTGCAGGAAAGGTTATATGCCAAGGGGTTCAAAAAATTCCCTCATCCGATCAGAAGTTTTCACGCCAATTTGGGATGACGAAATATTACTAGTACGCACTATTCGTCGGGAAATTTTCTGATGCAATTGCTTTTTATTAACAAATCGTTATATGGGGATAAATGGAAATAGTGCTCCAGTTGTAACCATTTTTCATAGCGTTCACCTTTAGACCAAAACCCACCACAGTACCAAGTTTCATCAATATTCGAAAATTTAACAAATTGCGATCAATAGCTGGAGCACAAAAATACACGGACAGAAGTGGAGGGACAGACAATCTTAAATCGATTTAGAAAATGATACTGAATCGATCGATATACCAAAGATGGATCTACCTAAAGTCCTCAAGTAAAAAGTCTATTCGTATCACAACTAAAAAGTCTACTCGCGTCCTGTGTAATATTTATCAATTTTTCTACAAAAAACCAATTAACATCTTTTTACAAGCACGGTACTCACTTGATATGGCGCCAAGAGTAAGAAAAGCATTTCGTGTCAATCGGTTTAAGTGAAGACATTGGATAACGCAAGAGAGAATTCGAACATTTGAACCAATGCAAGCAATGAACGTGTATGCATCGCGCATCATGCACACAAATGTCCTGAAATGTATAACCTGGTTATGCGTGTTTATGTGCTGTTGAACATATACTTTGCACTGCATTGGTGCAGTAAAAACCTTATGAAATTGATATGTCGGCATTTGAGTGATAGAAATAATGCAGGATGTAAATGCGTTCATTATGTTAAGCGCGTTAGTTTTACTTGCTAAAGAAAAACTTATTAATAACTGGAAGAATGGGTGGGAAGAACCACTTTTCCTGTTTTGGTTAGCGTGCGTCTTACGAACTCGAATTGTTAGAAAGAAGTACATTGCATGTGCATATATGCAATCATTACAAAAATACGCAGACATACACACGCACATAATTTCATTTCATTAAACAAATATTTACTAGTATTCAATCATGCATGTGCGTTATGTTTGTGTGCACAAGTGTACGTCAATAATTTACGTTTACATTGGTGATGGATGCATCAAATATTATTCTATTCATTACCATTCGCCTGATATTTCATTTTGGGTTTCACACTAATGCGTGATTGTCTTTACACTTGCAAAACTATTCTCCCTAAAATATGCCATTTGTCTGCTTTAGAACATGTTATCCAACAGTCATAATTTTTAGACATTTTGTAGAGCCATTTTTCGAAGAACTGATTGTTTCTTAGTTTTTATATTCGTTCATCCACAAACATTAAATACATCGCCATGTTTCACGTAAATTCAAGAATAAAGGTGTACTTTACTACTGTACTAGTGTTGTTTCAGATACTACTATTTGCTTCCATTGATCTTTTGTCCCGTAACCCAAGATTATTTCTAACTTCCACACATCTAACATTTTATCCGAACTAATCAATTTCTGACCTTGCGTCTACTTGTCAGTCCATAAGCCTATCTAATACAAAAAACAATTCTTTACTAGTGTTTCTCTGACCGCCTAAACCGAATTAGCTTTAAGAAGAACCACACAAATTTTGAAGAGCACAGGAAGCTGTCGAGAGCCATAAACATCATTACTTAGTACAATAATAATTCTGGCCAAGATGTAACTGAAAAGCAGCGTGAAGTAAAAGTTGCCGATAGTGCTGGGTTACCGAACGGCGTTAGTTTATTTTCCTTATTTCGAAAAGAGTTACGCCAAATAAAAGATTTTGTACCATTCAGAGTTGACGTTTTACGCTCTTCCAAAGCCACTGTTGCTACATGTGCAGTTCTTCCCCAAAATACCTACACTTGTCTCAGTATCACAGTATCTCATATGTCGGCCTTGCCATATCAGTCTTCACATATCATCAGCATTTGCTGGCACAGTAAACTGATTTTGGACGTCTCTCATTGCTTCCGCTTTAAATGAATAGCGCCCGCGATTTAACTTGTTAGAATAGCGTTTCATTGTGGCTAGGGATAGTTTTTAATTGTCAAAATTGTGAATCAGGTGATCCCGGCGTGTTTGTTTTCATAATTCCCGTCGAATCATAAAAAGTTTCGTCATGTAAAGTTCGACGAGTTGGTTCAAGTCGCTGTAAACAATGCAATACAAGGGACAAAATTTTCTAGCAAAGGTTGTGGTCAAAAATATTACAAGTTCCAGTGGAAACTTCAAATATCACCTGACAACACTTAATGCTGCCACGATTGAAAATATAAATGGCGCCCTACTAGTTATTATTAATTAAAGTGTTAACAATGTTAAATAATTTATTTATTTAATACCGATCGATGCAGAATCGCTCTCTTAGACGCTCTATGAAGCGATTAAAGCTTGTCTGTCCTTCTGTCCACCTGTCTCTCTTATTTTTCTGTGTTCAGCATAAACGTCACAATTTTTGAGATATTTGAATGAAATTTAGTACGTGACATGTTTTGGCCGAAAGACGAACGCTTTGAAAATGGTTCGGATCGGATCACTTCCTCGATCACTTCCGTTATGGAGCCTTTTTCTGAAAAGTTGTGAAAATGTGCATTAGTTTTTTAAACAAAGTGGTGTGGGCTATTTTATAGTGAGCATTGTCCCATTAGTATTCCTACTTATTTATTTATTTACTTTTTTTTTTTAATTGAAAGTTGCTTTATCTATAACATAAACGCATACTGTAAAAAACAAAATCATATTTCGTACACATATCGAAAAGGTGGTAAGCAAGCCTTTACGTCTCTTAATTAATGAAGCATACAGGCGTGAATTTTATTTATTTATTTTTTTTTAGATGTGTAGGAGATGAATATTAAAACATTATAATCATACACTTCATTTCTAAACCGAGAAGCAAACGTTTACCGTTTCTCAGGCTAAGATAATTCTCACTATGACATCTATGTTCGCTTCAAGAATATATATAACAAATGTTTGAAAAATGTTTCTGAAATAATATCATTAAAACGTAGCACCAAAAAATTTTGGCTCAGCATATTTTATCGTCTAAGATATGTGATTGCATCGACAGCAGTAGTTATTAATGCAAAAATAAAGATTACACGTTAGCTTCTTATTAAAACCAAATTTTTCTTACGTTTTACAAAATTTGTGTAATTTTTCACTCCCCTTTCGAAGAGAAACGCTACATTGCTATCCACATTAGAATGCATAAATATATACAAATTTTATAAAAAGCAAAAAATAAAAACAGGAATATGTATAATATGTCTACAATATATACATATTATTCACATATACGGAAAGATATATAAGTGAGTTTGCATAAATGCGAATCGTATACGTTTGGGGGCAAACAAGAACAAATTTTTACGTGAGATATTCCTTGAGTGCACATTATGATGAAGCATAAATAACTATGTATTGTGCATGTATATGTTTATATATGTACAGAAATAAATATATAAAATAGAGACAGTCGTGCTTACGTACATGCATACAGATAGATTATATAAACATTTGTGTACAGGTTTACTATTGTGAGGATAACGTAGATTTGAAGATTTGGCTTAACAGCGGCAGCTAGTAATACCTGCTGGCAAAACACGCTTAAAGTTAGTAAAAGCAACTGAACGATGCACATAGTCAAAGGAAACATTTGTACACTCATACGAACGCAAATACATCACCGTGTACACATACATATACAAGCATGTGTGTATTTATTTTCTTTAGCCTTGTTTGCCACAGTTTGTGTGCTGTGTTCTCTATGTCTGATTTTTTTTGTATTTATTTATGTTTCTTTCGCTTTGTTTGCTTTCCTCACAAGAAAAAAATGAAAAACTTTTTTCATGCGAAAAGAACTGGATTTTTATGCAAAAATAAAGTTTGCAATTGTAATTTAGCGAAGAACACACAAAAAAAAAAAAATTAAAAGAAAAAGCAGAAGAATAAAAGAAAATATTGAAACATCATAAAGTGTAGTATGAAATAATGAATTCATTGAAGTGTTAGGTAATGTGAAATGATATTTGATAGTAAATTAAAAAAATATATTCGTCTTGGTTGAACGAAATTCATTCACATACATCTCTTTATGGTCACAATTCAAAACAAGTAAGAAAGCTAAACTGCTTCTGAGATGATTTTTGGATATATCACAAGCTTTTATTTAAATACTGCAATGAATTTGTTGATTTTAGTACTGAAAATTTACAAAGATCGTCTCAACCACTTTTTCAAAACATCGCAGGCAACTCTGTGAGCGGCTCGCTCACTTGATTTTTGGTTAGAAGTGTTGAACCTAATAGTTTTTTGATTTTTCTGAATTCGAGAACTTGGGAAACCGTGCGGTAAAAGGTTTCCGCCTTCTTTCTTTAATATGGAGATTCCCGCTTTTCACAGGTCCAGAGAGACCGGCTGAGCAACTAGCAGGCGTATATGTACGTTACGTATATACTGTGTATGCCTTATGTAGTTATATATGAATACACATGCAGTTATACTACAAAGAGATTTGGAGCGGCGAACACTGCCTTGGTAGTAGCGATTCTTACTCACTCAGATAATCATGCAGGTAGTACATCATCCAACATTTGTAAGTGAAATGCTTTTTATAAAAATAAAAACTAAATTAAAGAGTTGTCTAAAAAAGCAACGACGACGACAGTTTTGCTCCCGTTCGTTTGAGCACAGCACAACGTAGTTTACACTTCATGACTAACAAGTAGATTTTAAAGGAAGTTGGAATAGGCATCTGACCTCCAGCTCAATCCATAATGAATCGCTGGAAACGGCGAAGTAGATCCGTATAACCTCCATAAGAAGAAAGTGATGAAAGGTCTCGGAAAGACGTTGACTAGAAGTTCAACTTTATGGCACAGGCCAGAGAAGTCGAAATAAACGTTTTCACTCATTTTTCTCCGCACTTGGGTACCTAGCATGGGACGCCAGCGAAATATGATTTCCGTTTTTTTTTTGAACAATCTCGCAAAAAAATTTCAAACTAATCCCATTAGCGGACATTAGACGTACAGAACTATAAACTGCTGTTTACTAAAGTTTAAATTAAATCCTAGCAGAGTTGTATTTAACTTAAAATTTTAATTTGAACGGGAGTGAACCCGTGAAGAAAAATTATGCCAACACAAAAAGATATGAGGAACAAGTAAGAACATTATAGACGGGCAAGGTCGACCATTAAATACCCGACACATTGTCTAATACAATTCTTGCTTTTATTATAGAACACAAAAATTATATGTAAAGGCATATTTTTCATGTGCGTATTTGTGGGGAAACGGCCCCAAAACGCAACCGAATGTAGTATATAAATTCAACCCTCACATAGGGAAGGATCCAAAAATAGGCGTAGATGGCCCAAATTTTGCAGAGTTCGGTTTTGTATGGAATTACTATTATGGACCAATGTTCGTCACTGCATATTAAAGCTTAGACTATTCTGTTCTACAAACGGTCGAGTTTTGTTAAAATCCTTATCAGGCTAGGATCCAAAAAATAGGCCGAGAAGGTCCAAATTTGGCACAGCCAAATGTTTATGTTAAATTACTATTACGATATAATTTTCTTCATGAAGCATTGAAAATTATACCTTTTTGCCATGTGAACTTCGGTGTTCTTTATATGAGGGGTTCAAAAATTGCGCCAGCAGGTCCAAAGGTTCCAAAAACTGAGACCTGTAGCTTGAACAAAAATTTACATGGGCCGACATCAGACGAACAACATGCGATGCTGTTGCTGTTGATTATTGCAATTCAATTTTTATTTTTTCTTAATGCTTGACAGGCACGGAGCTCTTTTTAATCATAATCGGTAGTGTAGATACAAGCGACCAAACATGAAGTAAAGGAGCGATCGCTCCACTCTTCTCTCTTAACACTAGTTTCACTTCAGCTCGGTAGAGGGGGGAGTGTAGGAGCATGAATTTGCTTTACGAAAAAGTCAAGGGCTTGACTTTTATATCTCCATACATATAATATAGAATATAATAGAAGAATAATTATATATATATATATACATAATTAAAAGAATCCTTATGCCTATATTGAACATATGTGTGTCAACTACCCGGCGGGTAAGGAATACGCTTACAATTCTTAGGTCTATTCAGAAATGAATTAATTATAGAGACTTGAAGTTACCGCTTTTTAATGCTTTTACCTGGCCTTGTCTGCTTGAATATTGAAATTCAACTCGTGTGAGTCGAGTTTGCTTTCCGTGAATACTCTGCTTGAATACCCTATTGCATGTTTTCATTGTGGCGTTTCCCTGTTAAACCGTTTTTCCGCGATCTCTGGCGTCGGCAGGTAAAACGGAGGCATAACGAATCTGCGTTTGATGCCATTTCTAAAATTTCGTTTCTTAGAACGCCGGCTAGTTTTCATTCACACTCATTTTATAAAATATGTGATTTTCGTAATAATAGGGGCGATTGAACCGTAAGTAAATAAAACGGCCAGTCTCATGTTTGTTTTAGATGCTGATTGATATAATCCCCTCTGTAAGGTGGTACAACATTTTTTTATCGTAATTTATCTTTTACAACAATTTCTCCTTTTTAAAAAAGTTGGGTTGTTAAGTTTTTCTTCTTTTTGTCCTCTAATAGCAAGGGCTTTTTACTTTTAATTACCTAAGAATGTTGTAAAATTTTGCACAACAGCGTGTAAAAACCCGCCATTGGCGCTACTAGTAGAAGTTCTGCAGCTACCACATATAGTGGCTTTGAATAATAATGTGTCAAAAGATAATCAGATTGCTTATTCTGCACAAAATACACACATGCTTGCGTATATTCAAGCATTACTTTCCCTGTTTTCCCTAAAATTTATGTGTTGATATTCTTATAATACTTGGATTTTTCTTCTTGTTTTTATTATTATTTTTTTTTTTTTTTGGTATTTATTTAACCTAGTTTTCTTTACTATCGCTATTGTTGGGAGCGAAATAAACGAAACCAAATCTGATTATTCTTCTTCATCTATCCTGCTCTACTATTTTTATGGTTATTATGCGTCCGTTCGCCTTCTTCTTTCTACTTTTACAATATAGCGCGAAATTATTTTTGAAGTTATTTCTTCCCCTACACACAAAGGTGTTGTTAATGAATTCAGACAAATGCAATCTTTTCGCTCGTCTGTGTTTGCAAGTGTAAAAAAAAATTTTTTTTCGAAGAATTCAATTGACATGAAATTCAATTTTCATATTCTTGCAGAATATCGTTAAACTTCATTTCTCTTTCCTTTTTTGACGAGAACATAAAATTAAAACGAAACTCCTACTTTCCAGCATAGATATGCGTTCGAGTGACGACGACGGTATCCAATCATCATAGAAAAACTACAATGTTTGCATTTCATTTACAGAACAAGCATAAAAAAAAAGCAAAGAAAATTAAACGTATTTAAATTTCCATCTATTTAGCATTTAAAAAAAAAAAAAAAACATGAAATTCAAATTCCAAGCCTTAAAGAAAGTCAATGAACAGGGGGAGTCATTGAACAGTGAGAAGAAAAGAACGGTGAGAATACTTTTAGGTTGAATGACCAGAATCTTTCGTTATCTTTGAAACTTATTTAGCTGTAATTTTATGAAGCCATCGTTTATTTATGACATGTTAACTAGATGTTTCCTTGTAGTGAACAGTATTTGTATCCTTTTTAAAGGCTTGAGTAATTATAAATTTTATTGTACCTAGCACCGAGGTATGACAGGTATATTTACTTTATTAAAACGTTTGCAACGCCCAGAAGGAAGCTTCAAGGACCCCACAGAGTATATATACTCTTGGTCGTCATGAAATTGATTTAAGCATATTTGTGTGTGTAATATCCGTTGTAAACATTCTCCGCAAACATGAAATTATCGACTTCAAAGTTGGGTGACATATAGGAACTTCCCGAAAACATGATGATATTGTAAACGGTCTAAATCGGTCAAAGGACACGCCTACAATACAACATAAAGTGAGGAGACCTCTATTTGTCAAAAGCAATATAAAAATGGACTTTTGTTCATTGCTCATCAACTACAGAAGATAAATGCACAAAAATTTGACCGTATATTCTATGGGCGTTGCTGTAATGCCTGTACAAAAACGGGGAAAATATTTCCCGCCTACCCAAAGAAAAAATCGGATTTTTGTTTTCAATAGAATTGCTTGTTATATAGCTTTAACTATTCATATCTTAAGTGATTGGTTCTTATGTGCCTAAGTTCAGCTAACTAAGATATTGCTATTACATTAAAATCCGAAATTCGCTGTTAGCCTGAGACGTATTAGCACCCGCCGCTATATAACAAAATGTGTTGTATTACATTCCGTCGTAACCTTTCACAACAGGTGGTATAAAAATTGCCCGTTACCCATACACCAGAATTAGCCTGTTCACACTTTCCTATCAGAATAAATCAAATTAGAATTCATCTTTACCTATTACATTGGTAATCGTAATAGAATGCACCGTTAATCGCCTCTCATAGAGCCCTCGATTACGAAATAAGAATATACATTGTTAGAACCCGTTGTTGTCTATTAGATACGACCACGTACCAATTCATTGCAATTCGAGTTCATGCCGAATCAATGATATCCTATTCTTATCCACTATTGGTGTAGCTTTAACGTAAGGTCAAGCCTCTGTTTCTTCGCAAAGAAATGATCTATAATTTCATAAAAACTTGTGATTAGCAAATTGACTGTTGTCTTGAAATGGTTTTATTTTTTTTATACCTTACAAAGAGATTGTTTCTGGGCTTAAGAAATGCAATATGCATCTGAAATTCTATAAAGCACATATCTTTTCTTTTTTCTGTGGCTTGGGTTATCCGAAGGGAAGAATGAAGGAAGCTAGTAGTGTTTGTGAACGTTAGACATGAACGTTTAGACAACACCACTGCTGGTAGGTTGTTTCAAAGGCGGTTAGAAAACGACAAGACGAGGTGGTATGCTGTGCGGTGGGTAACTTCAGGACGAGTGGATGAGAACGCTTACAAAGTCGTGTAGCCATGACATATCTCTTTTGTTGTCGAAGAAAACTTGCCCTGAACATAAGTGTGCATTACGCCGATGGCCAAGAGTATCGAGAGTTCTGGACGCACCACGTCGCCGATGACCACCTGAGCCTCTCGCTGTATGCGTTCCAGGACCTTTAAGTAAATTTTGGAGGCTCTTATCCAAACATGCGAGTTGTATTCTAATTTTAGCTGGATATAGGCGAGGTGCGGATATCAACTTCAGTGAAGGATTTTTTGCACGTTTTAAAAAACCTAAGGCCTTCACTGCGTGTTTCGACATTTCGAACACAAGTTCTGTCCAAAACATATGTTCCTACCCAGAGCGAATAGCAAACCGATTAAGGTTGCTTACTTGTTTGATCGTCCAGTCACGGCCAAAAGCTCAAATATTTTGCCGGCGGAGCTAACTCTTTCTTTTATATATAATCTGCATACGTTTTCGTCACATATTGTGAAAAACGAAAGCTTTGTTATTTTTAAATAAATGGTGTTTAGATTAATAGTAAGATACTTACTGTCAAACGAATTTAAAAGAATTGTTTTTGCGAGGTGGCGTTCGTTTCCCAAGTTTAAATTGGTTCACCTTATCAAAGGATGATGGCGTTAGGGATGCATATATACACAAATCAGTCATTTTGCGAATTGTAGCTGTTTCGTTGTTGTCTGTTCGTAATTTGTATTTACATTTCACAGTTTTTTTTCTTCGCAGTCTCTTTTGCTCATTATTTTGTTGCGAAAAGTTGGTAACGAAATGCTCTATCTTACATATGTAATTGCTTTTGCATAAATCGTATGTTATTTGAAGCTAGCTAAAAGAGTATAAGCGCTAGACTTGTGAGCACTATTGGTGAGTATTAAATTCAAGCGCGCGCAAACACGAGCTACGAATGTAAAGGCGAATAAAACCGCGCAAAGTATAATTATGAGGGTATGAAATTTCTGTATAAGGATGCAAGGATAAAGTAGAAGAACTTGTTCGTGATGATAATACAATCGCGGCTTATGAGCATATAGGCCCTTTATAGCAGACTAATAATTACAAAGTATTACGGAATCGCAAACGCTAGTTGTAGGAGTACATATGTTCTGTATACGGACTAAACAGAAGAAACAATTCCTAGCTACGACAAAAGAAGCACAATTTATGATCGCAAAACGTAATCTTTACAATTAGAAGCGCCACTAATGAGAACTACACTTATGAAAGGGAATTTGGGAGGTTGTAGTGTAAACGCCAACTATAACTGTGGGAATTGTTAAAGGATTTAAGAGCTCTCCACCAAAGTGCAAACGAAAAGCTTGAAGTAAGGGAGAAGAAGTCCTTAGAAAGATAGCAGATGATATGGACGCCAGTCCAAAGAACTTGTTTATCACTTATTGAGTGAACACTTAATCATGAAGAAGCTCACGCACGCCGATAGCTCTAGCAACAAGATAATATCAATTGAAATGGGAATGATTACGTTCTCCAAATGGTTCCAGTCTTCATTAACTATTACCAATTTGAAAGTTTCAAAAAAACAACCCAAAGAAAAACATTTGGATAAAGTAATGCGGATACTTACAGTTGTTATGGGTGCCCTCGTAAATCATTCTATAAAAAAATCGTCGAAATGTTGGAGAAGCTTTGGAGAAGCGGTGTTACTGCAACATTGAAGATGACTTTTCTTGCTTTGAACGTGTGAAAAGTTGGAAAAATTCCCGGGACATAACGTACTTTATCCGTAATATACAGCCAAGCACATAACATAACGCCGAAAAAGTATGCTTATAAGTAAATGAAGTTAAATTTTTTTTTAAATTCCAACATATCATCGATTAATCGAGAACTAAAGAGACAATAGAAATTCTTTTTATACCCTACACCACTTACGGTACGTTATATTATATATTAGCTTAGTTCATCCGTATTTAACATGCAGAAGAATTTAAGATAGACCCACCTTTTATTATACTGATCGCTGCAGTACCCTTATCTGAATTGATCTAAGCCATCTGCCCTTCCGATGCCTGTCCACGTAAGTTTTTGTTCAAACTACAGGTCGCAATATTTGAGATATTTTGATGAAATTTTGTACCGTGACGTCTTCTCGTTCAAGGACGAACGCTATTGAAAATGGTTCGGATCGGTGCACTTTTCGATCACTCCCCATATAATGCCCTATTCTAAAAACTCGTTATATGATAAAAAAAACTGTAATTTTCAAAATTTTTCGGCAAAAGTGGGTAAGTGGTAGTATTTCGGCATTCGAAATTGATATGTAAATTTTTAAACCCCCTCTCATATAGAGAAAATTGTAGTGCATACGACAAAAAAGCACAATTTTCAACGCTCGATGCTGAAAATTATATCATAGCAGTAATTTAACATAAAAAAATTAACTGTGTCAGGTTCGGAACATCTCCGCCCGTTTTTTTTACGAAAATTTTTAACGAAAATTCGCACGTTCGTAGAGAAAGTCTAAGCTTTAATAGGTGGTGACGAAAATTGATCCATGACAGTAATTTCATACAAAAATGAACTCTACAAAATTTGGACCATCTACGCCTATTTTTGGATCCTGCCCTACGTAAGGGTTAAATTTTTACTACATTAGGTTGCGTTTTTGGCCCGCCTCCCCAGAACTACGCGCACGAAAAATATGGCTTTACATAAAAATAAAATATAATTTTTGTGTTCTATAATAAGTATAAGAATTGTGTTAGACAATGTGGTGTAGGATATTTAATAGTCGGCCCTGCCTGGCTATATGTTAATTCTTGTTTAACTTAAAGCATGTGAAAACACTATAGAGGGACACGGTGCACCATTAACTGCCCTACATTACCCTACAGTTAGTTATTCATATAGAGACTTTTCAAAATAATGTGTCATAAGGAGAGTGATAGAAAAAGTGATACGATCGGAACAATCTTCAATAAAGTTTGCATCAAGATATCTGAAAAATTTGCAGGCTAAAGGTTGAACACAAGAAACTGGGGAAGGTTAAAATTATTGTTTGAATTGACCGGTGTAATAAAAGATGGGTCTATTTCTACTCTTCTGGGTGTTGCATAAATCCGCACAATTTAATGTACACTCTTACTAGAGGTGGTGTAGGAAGTATAAAAAAAAAGATATATGAAGCATATTTTCTCGCTGACTTTACTATTCGCGGTTATGCAATATTTATATATGAACTAAAGAAGTATTCAGCCTTTTAGGAGTTGAAAATTCATTTGATTGTCTTATACCAAACATACCTATTGTGTAAGAACACGTTTAAATAACGTAAGCTGGATTTTTAAGTAAATATTTTCTTTCTCTGGTTACCTATGGGATCTTAGATGAGTAAATTTTTAGATTGCAAGCATTTTAATTAATAATAATATCACACTTCTAGTGGGAACAAACCTTTCAGATAATTGAATTTAATTTTAAAGTTGAATAAATTGCTCTTTTATCAATAAAGCTTGGATGTAATTACTTATTGTTATCGTTTTGTTCCTTCAAACTGTTGCGAACCTATCTATATGTATATAATGTATATATATAAGTGTTTGGCAATCCATCATAGAAATTCAATGAGGTTTTAATAACCACATTATGTGCATAAGCATATATTTACATATATATAGAAAACATGCATGTACTTATTAATGTGTGTATTCGGTTTGTGTTTTTCCTCGAGTCTACCAAGAGGAAATTTATTGCTTGCTCCGTTGCGCTCTCGTTGCTACAATTGTTCTATTGTTATGCAATTTCCTTTTTAATGATTATCTATAATAACTATTTTCCATGTACGTTCGTAAATAGTTGCTTGTGTTTGTTTGTTTGTTTGTTTGTTTCTACGCATAAACATAATATGATTTCCATTATCTAGCAATTGTTATTGGGTTATGAGCACTTTATCTGCATTTGTATTGTTTTTCGATTTATAGATAGACCAATGCCAGTTACCAGTTACTCAACAGCTCGTTTTTCATTCTCTCTAAGCTTTCCACAAGAGAATGGAAAGCAATTTGGATTTTTATTATTTTGTATATAGAATAAATACATTTTTAAATATTTACATTATTTTCATTGTTTCATTATTCATTTATTTATTAACTTAGCTAAGCAGCATCATCTAAACAGCAATAATTTTTTATTTTTACTCACCGAATTCTTGGATGCTTTGCTTTTTTCAATTATATTATATATATCCGGTACATGCCATGAAAATATTCAGTTAATTAGTAATTTTCACAATTGTTTTCCCCTGTCACATACACACGCGAACACACATGCAAGTCTAAACGTATTCAAATATTACGTGCATTTCTAATTAGCAGATAGTTAGCACTTTATTCGCATTGTTGTCATTTTAGCCAAAGGAGAGATGGAAATTTTTGGTTAAACAAGCTTGGCACACCATGTTTCTCTGATTTTATACAACAGGGGGTAATGATCCTTACCATAACTGTATTTAACCAAACGTGCATACACAGATTTACACGCATATTATGTGCGGTATATCTATCTTTCCAGCGGCATCAGTAAATTTGCATACGCAATTACATTTGTATCTGTGCTTTGTACTTCCCCCGTCTTTTTGTTGTTACCATATAACAGTGAAATGATACTTTAGAGACCTTCACGTAAATTTTATATATGCAGGCATAATATTGTTGTAGGTGATTTTATGTTAATTCAAATGACATTTATGTGATTTTCTGCTTGAATATAATGGACTTGATTTCTTTGTTTCTCTCTCTCTCTCTCCCTCTATCTGTCTATTTCTTTTTCCCTACGCTTTTGGTCTATATTTGCTTGTGAACACATATTCAATTAATTAAATTATAAAATGATTGTTAACAAGAATGTTTTTTCCGTTGATAAACACAATGTTGCAATCACTTCGATTAATTAAATAATGTTGTTAATATTAAATTGAAATTTATATGTTATTTATGTTCATCACTGTACACTAGTTAGGTAATGAAACCAATTTTATCATTCCGTTTATAAAGAGTAGAATTAGTTTAAACCAATTACTCTCTGAATAGTCAATGCAATGAAAAGCCGCGCGCACTCATGTTACCATATTAGTTCATAAGACAAGATAAGAACACCTATGTTAAAGTAAGTAAGTATAATTTGTGAACTAAAAATTATGAAATAATCGAAGGTAGAGAAACCAATATATATATCTACATATAAACATATATATATGCACCTATATATATACATATGTAGATTCTGATATGACCAATCACTAAGGGAATGTCCTCTTTTCCCCATTCGCGTAACGCGGTGACGGTCAGAAAGAAGTGAGAAAGCAGGAGGAAAGAAAGAAATAGGGAGATGTTGGTCGCAGCCCAGTGGATCTGTGCCCATCGTTAAGTGTTATGTCTTTTTCGAGTGAGCACTCATTATAGCTGGGATCAAAGTAAACTGTACTTCATGTACGAATTGAAACATCGAATCCTTGCTTGGCTTTCGCGATTGTTACTCGATTACTCATATGAGTTATGAACGATAACAACAGCAAAATTAATGTAAAAACAAGTAAAAACACTAAAGTAGAGCCAAGTTCACCAATAAATACTCCACACAGTCCTATTACTATTCATATAACGATTATTTAAAATAAGATTTTATATGGAGAGCGGTCAAAAGAGGGGCCCAGTCCAAATCATTTTCAATAGCAGTCGTCTTTGGACCAAAACAAGCCCAAAATAAGTCAAAAATTGCGATCTGTAAGTTGAACACAACCAAACATTACGGACAGACAAACTTAAGCCGATCCAGAAGAGGGTTTGGTACATCTCAAGGCCTTTTATGTGTTCCGCACAAACTTAATATGTGAAAGTGGTGCAGATTATAATATTTTAACAAAAATAAATTGTGAACGATGAACGAAATAGAGATGTTACAGAAAGGCGTTTAAAAGAAAACGAATGGAGATGAACTTTATTAGATTACAAAGGGAAGATGTTGGATGCGAGCAGCTTTTCAAAACCTTGATATTAAAGAAGTTTTAGTGTCATCATATTTTCAGGACCACGAAAAATTTTAAAAAAGTTAAAGAATGGAACTTCAAAGTATTTTCTTTATATAACCAAAAATCACTTTCATAAATATTCAATCCGGTCGATAGTTTCATCGTAATGTAGACCTTTTCTCTCAGTAGTTTTTAAACCAATCGAAACACGATTTGTCTTCGAGTCACATTTGATTGTTGCACTTAAATTTTTTGCTAATTTCATAATGCATTTCCAATAAATGTTTTGGATCGACGTAACACTAAAAGATGGCGAATTGTTTTAATTAAGTTCGCTTGTGTGCAAGATCGGCCAGAGTTATTTGGCTAAATGACTATTCAAAATCACAACTAAGACGCAAGTTGTTCCTAAAAAATGTCGTTCACAACATGATGGCACAACACATACAACGCCGCAGCACACTTACTGCAAGCATAAATGAAGAAGAAGGGATCCATCAGTAAGAAAATCGAAGTCTAGCTAGATGTAACATTGACTAAGAGCTTTTATTACTTGATCAAGTTTCTTTGTGCAAATTTTCTAGGTTGTGTGCAGCAAGCAAATTGTTTTTTTCTTCCAAGCTTCGCCTTTCGTTGCCTAAAAGTGTTTACAATTATTTTAACTGACGATATTCTCCCATAAATAATGCAAGTCATAAAGAAAAGTTTAAAGTAAAGAGAGCTTTAATAGGTTTTAATAAAAAGCAAATAAAAAGTATTGCAACTTATAAATTGATTTATAAAAACAAGTAGCAACGACTTACAGGCAAACACCCTACACTAAGCAACAGATATTCATATAACGACTTTTCAAATAAAGGGTTACATAGGAAGTGCTCGAAAAGGTTGTGCCAGTCAAATCGTTTTCAGTAGGATTCGTCCTTGGATCGAAAATCTTTCATCCATGAAGTTTCACTAAAATATCTAAGAAATTGCGAACTGTGTGTGGAGCATAATATTACTTGGGCAGACGCGTTTATATTGATTTAAAAAATAATTCTGAGCGATCCGTAACATGGTTTTACCTTACAATTTTTTGGATGTTACATACGTATCCACACTGCACCGTTGTACCGTTAGTATAGGAAAAGGAAATGCGCACACACATATATATATGTCATATGTGCAAATAGTCTCTATTGCACATATTATATATATATAATAACTAGCTTAGAATCATTTTGTGAATCAATCGATATAGTAAAAATGGGTCTGCCTCGATCTAATATACCCTTGCAGGGCAAATGTTGTTGAGCGTAATGTAACACTATTTTCTGCAAAATGAAAGGATTTAATAGATATGTGAATGTTTCTAATATTTAATAAACTTTTTTAGGGTTTTTCTCAATTTACTTATTTTGCTTTTCTTAAATCTTTAAATCACGAAAAATTTCTTAGGCCAATCGTTATGGCCTTAGAGTGACGATGTTACACAATTTCCGGCATATTATGCAAAAACCATCGACATTCATTCGATTTTATAATATTTCGATACGCTTTTCAATCTCTTTTTTCCTTTAAAACAATGCGCATTGTCTTCCTGACGAAACCTGAGTCAGCCCTTAGTTGACGTGCAGTTCTTATTCGTTTCAACTATCAATACAATGCAGATGAATGCCTATCTTCGTGTGTGTGTGCGTATGCATAAATGTGTAACACCGTAAATGGTATTATAAACATTATCGTCATGTAATTTTTGCACAACTTCAGCTCGTGCACCCATATGCCCATCAGTTTGCATGTCATATGGGGTTAGTCGGTTAATGCTACGCGAGCCAAGAAGATTTTTAAAGCATTTGCAAGTAAATTTATTCGACTTTTATCACATGCAACTTTGATTTCGTATTGAGGCAGTTGATGTGCATAGCACAATCCTGAATGTTGTGGAAACAAAATGAAAGACCAGCTAATAGCCAGTCAAGCACATATGGAAGTACAAGGCGCACGTGAAATGCAACTTCTCAGGCAAAATTGAACAATATTCCCCAGCTACGTTTTGTTTTTTTTATCCTTTCGTTTTGAAACGTTGTTATGATAACGAGAATACTTCGAATAAGGTTTTTGGTGGCTTCGATTCATCGGTTAACCACTTTTTGCAATTTTATGCTGTTTCCATTAGTGCTTCCGACTTGAAACTTCTCAAATACGTTCACAAGTTGCTGCAGTCTATATGTAGTAGCACTAGTAAGCACGCCTATCTGTGTATGTATTTGTTATTTACTTATTCCATAAATTAGAATTACTACTTGTTGCTGTAACACGATCGTCTGCCTGGCGCAAGAATTTTATAAATCCTGCAGCACACGTGGTATAAAACACTGGGTCGACTATACGTATCTTTTCAAAAAAAAGAAGAGTTTGAAAGAATGGTCCGCTCCGAACTATTTTTAAAAGTTTTCGTTTTTGGGTCAAATTTCATAAAACTACTTCAAAAACAGTTAACTGCAATTTGAACAAAAAACTACTAGACGAACAGAAGGGTGGAGAAGCGTGGACCGGTATATATCGAAGAGTCTGTCTCAAGTTTTTCTGGACATTGTATACATCTGCACAACTTAATATACCCAATTTATGCATTCAATTCAAAATAACTCACTGCAGACCTGCAAACATAATAACAAGATGCTATTAGAAAACATTACATTTTTATACATCCGTATGGAGCTTTCATAAGAAATAAAAAAGTGGCATTTGACCGGAAATTAAGATATCCTCATATAAATAAGCAACGAAACAACTAATTGTACATTACAAATTAATTGATTGTCAAGATTCACAAAAGCACTTTCGCACTAGATAATAACTATACTGACAATTAAGTGATTAAGCGAAGAGAATCGAGAATGCCCGTAAGATAATTGCATTTAAAAGTGTCTAAGGTTATGCAATATAAATTCAAAATGAACCAAAGAATATTAATACATTTCTTCGAAAATCTTGGCGGCTTAAGATCCGAAGGAGAATCTAAATTATTTTATGGTCTCGTATAAAGTATGAAGACTCGAAGGTGCTCTCGTTATTTTCCCAGCATTTTTTTTTTAAACAATTTTTACGAAGATTCCTTGCATTTCCTGCTGGAAGGCTTACAAAGTAACATTTTGTAATGTTTTTATCATACAAAAACCCTCAGATGTTAGTGGCATTTACGCAAGTCATACAAACTTATACAAGAATCACAGGTCTTTTGCATAATTGACGCTATAGCCTTGTTTTTCTTTTAATTTCATTCTTGAAAACAACAATTAAAAAACAAACATCAAATGATGCATTGCATATTCGATATTCCTTACCACAGTTACGTATCGTCCTTCATTTACTGCATTCTTTACATGCTACAAGGTGCACGTCTGGTTGCCTTTTTGCATGCTTTCCTGGTTGTTTAAATGAAAATGCACTTCACATTTCCACCTTGCTGCACGATTGAGTGCTATCAGTAGACCAAAGAATAATAGAATGAGGAGTATACGACGCCTATAAGAAAAGACATGCAATGCAGGCAATACCATGAAGTTAAAGAATGAATTTCAATCAGGATTAAAATCTCAAAACGAATAAAAGCTGACCATAACATAAAATGACGAATGAATGATACAATTCGCCCAACCAGCTACTAACACCCGTAGTTGAACAATCGTTTGCAAGAAATCCAAGGCGGACAGACTCAAGCGATGGCGAGCAAAACATAATCGAAATGGGAACACAGATGCAGGTTCGTATGAAAAGTTTCAAATCAGGATATCTTCACTTTTACCAAGAGCAACAAAATTATTCGGCATTATGCATGCGGTGAAGAAATAAACATTTCTGTAGATTTTTGCATCTACGATTATCCGAAGAGATGCAATGCATGTGCAAGCGGTGAAATCAAATTTTATAGAACTTCATTTGACTGTAAGAGAAAAAACAATCGATTACAGGACAAAGCGTAACTGAAACGAATAAACTGAAAGTATAAATTAGTAAAAACCTAGCGTATCAATTATTTTTACGCATAGAACTCAGCTGCGACTGATGTGGAAGAATCCAAGTAAAAACACAGCTAAAGAATATGCAAAAATCTATGGCTTACAAATCTCCCGACGCAGTAGTTAAACGCCAGTTTCAAGAAATACACTGCCGGACTTTAGAGGGGCTTTTATTGGGTGAAAATCTCACACTTTATAAATGGCATTAAAAAAGGAAAGCTACTAAGCCACCTCCTCTAATAGGAAAATTTCTGCTAGAATACTGCCGTGAAATAATTTTACTACTTTGACTTTGGTATAATTGATTAAATTTAAACGCATAAACATATTTGCTACGTTGTGGGGTTACGTAATCATTTTACTGAATTCGAAATTCGAAAAGCTTTGAGAAATCTATGGAACTGCCCTTTTTCCGCTTCAACGATTTCTGCTAGATGAGCTGATACTAATTATTTGCTAACAACAAACTTCAATAATAATTCATAGACACCCTGTGAATGGTCAGACTCAACGGTCTTTAGTACGCCATTATCAATCTTTGACGCTGGGCAATCGCGTGGCTCCATTGAGAGATCAAAGTTAACTCTACCAAGTTTGGCGAAGCAATTCGATATTGCCGGTTGTATAGTAACACGAGAGCATGATACGTTATTAATGGTTCTCGTGGTCTGCAATGTCAGAGTTCCCCGATCATAATAGTGCGCATTTCTGACCGTTCCATTTTCAACAAAATTAATTTTTGAAAAAAATTGTTAATATTTTTTTGAACTTACAGCGGTGAGATGAGCAACTTCCCAAGAAAAAAATAGAGCGGTGAAACACTGAGCCTATGTCAGATAATAAGCTGTTAAATTCGGCGATGTTATTAACTACAAATTTCATTTTTGCCAACCGAATAAAAGGCGGAGAGATACGTGAACTTTAGCAGTACCGTTCTGTTTACATGTATTCTTCATCTTCGTTCGATGGAGTCTTTTTGTATCAATTTGTCTGTAATTGGAATGCCGTTATAACTGCTACTAAAAACTAGCTTTTCGCAAATTAATTCAATTCCGCAAACGATGTTCCTTATTTTCGTACAACCAACTTTTATCACGATGTACATTAAAAATATGACATGATATTAATCGTCTAGACTCTAGACCATGCTCAAAACCGAGAAAAAAACTTTGTTTTTCTCGATCAGTTTAAAGCTTAAAGTGTTATCGTATAGTTAATTACGTTATGTTACCATATGTTTTTTAAGCAAGAAATAAATTCCAAATAATTGCTAGAAGTATGTGCGCTCTTAGCCGGAACTGAGCGTCCTATAGTATATAAAAAGCATCAAACACATCCATTAAGCAACATTTGGGGGGAGAAAAACATATCGCGATCTAAATTTTAGGGAGTGAATTTCGACTACGTAGAAAACTCAATTAACTAAGCGGTTAAAAACTTACGGGCGCAGAGAACTCGATCATTAGATATTTGGAAGACTCAGGGGTTCCCATCATTAATTCTGAGGATTTTCGATGGGAAAGCCAACCCTCATTTCAACGCCACGTTATACTACTAAACAACCTTATTATAGTTGGGGGCGAGAAAATCCATTTGCAACATGTTCATTTACGGAAGTATCGCGTGGTGCAATTTGAAGCGAATGCCGCATGAGTCTCGTCATTGGCCAACATCAAACATTGTTCAAACATTGGTTAACATCAAACAACGTTTGGGAAAAGTTACCTATTACTCCTACCCTATCCTTTAATCAATCTGGACCGGCCAGGGAGTCTACGCTGTTAAAGACCACAATACTGTGTTATAGGCGTAACAAAACAGTGGGACGGAACTAATCCATCTCTTTCCTACTAATAGAGTGCAAGGAAAAAATTAGTTTTGCCTTTCGAACTGAAACTAAATTAAAACACTCTTTCAAAATTAACCCACAATTGTGGAACATTTAATTTGTGATCTCTCTCGCCTTTTTAGCTTAAGCAGCCTTTCACTCTTATGTATAAAAAGAGGAGATGAAGCATAAAATTTGCATAAATCTTCGATATAATCTGCTTAAAATTTTCCTTAAGAGTAGACAGGAATTTTCACCGACTAACCTGTAATTTTAAATTCATTTAAAAACAGTTCGTAGCTAAACTGTTTCTACATCATTGATTAAATCCATTTTAAAATGAAAAAACACAAAAAGAAAAGGAAAAATGGAAAAAAGATTTATCTGAACAAAAGCCAGTATTATTTAATTTAAGTCATTTTTCACACGTTTAGTATTTTTAGACATTTTTTCATGATTTACATTCCGTAAAACCCAATAACACAGACTCAGATTAAATTTCAATATCTTAGTTTTTGGTCATGACTCAAAAAGGATTAACTTACACGTAGGTAGTCAAATACATAAAATTATGCAAAACAATTTCGTTTGTTGTTTCAGTCATTCTATTCAGAGTATATGCATATATATATATATAACAGCATTGTATTAGAATAACTCGTTTGAAATTTCTGACTGAATAGCAGTTAGACAAGATGAAATATCTGATGAATGAGGAGAATTGAAGTAACAAAGAAACTGCCATCTAAGAATAACAACACACAAACGTCTAGGTTATGAATTGAAAAAATTTTCTAAGATCGTATTAAGAATTTTTGTTTTGTTACGAAAATGGGATATAAATTGTTTGTCATATTCTATTGATTAATACGTTGGAATAAGGGCTTGCTTGCAAATTTCCTTTCATTCCGGATTCTTTTCATTCAGAAATCCTTCATAGTAGAAAACTCGCAATCCTTGCTACATATGAATACATTGTTTCTTTCTTAAGCTCTTTCTTATTGCGTTTTGCTTCTAATTCTGTTTTGCTTTTGCAGCTACAACACAAGCTTCATTTTGTCAAAAACATTTTCGACTCTTAAAAGGAAGCTTTAGGAGTTCAATAACTATAATAAATGTATTAGATTCTTTATCAGCTTCATAATGTTCTGAATTCATTTAACCATTTCAGCCTGTCTATCTGCGTAATGTCGATGGTAAACATTCTCCTCGCAAAAATTAAGGTATCGGTTTCAAATTTTGGAGAAGCATAGGAAACGCAGGTTGGTATTGACAAAGAGCCAGTGTAACACAAACTAAACTTTCTGGGTGATTTGCTAATTACTTGTAAACTACAATAGATACATCATAATAATTTTCATGCAAGAAAGTGTCCTTCTCACGTTGAGTCGTACATGGATTTGGGGATGCTATTTGACCAAAGATTACGTTTCAATTGTCATATAAAGCGTTCCATAACTAAAGCTAAATCAATGCTTGGTTTTATCAAGTGTTGGTCCAATGGGATAAAGGATCCTTACATAAGAAAACGGCTATATACGTGCTTAGTTAAACCTCTACTGGAGTATGCCTCGGTTGTGTGGTCTCCTTCCTATAGATCTTATGTTGACTCAATAGAATCCTTTCAGAAACCATTCTTGCTGTTTGCGCTTAGGAATTTTGGGCTGGGACCTACTTGTTCCTCAGCCGCCGTATGAAAATAGGTTGCAACTGACATCTTTACCTTCACTTGAAAGACACAGATTTATTCTAGGTGTTACCTTCTTAATTAAGGTACTCAATGGTACTGCTGAATCGCCGACATTACTTGGGGAGATACGATTTAATGCTCCCAATCGAACTTCTAGGCACTTTATATTTATTAAGCTTAAGCATTGCAAATACAATTACGAGCTGTTTAATCCGCTCAGAGTTGTTTGTAATAATTTAAATGAAATGTATCACTTGATTACAATTTCTGATTAAAGACTATCAAAATAGTGTTACTTAATAGAAGGGATTTTCCCATGACCCATTTAAATTAACTGTGAAGGCAAATAAGTTATGAATTTGACAGCAAATTTGGTTCTGCCGTTGGCGGTTGCCATGATTAACAAATTCGGGTTTACTCGCATCTAGGTTATAGATTCGTTCTTTGGAAGGGGGGTGCATCGTTGCAAGCGACTTGCATCCTTGTTTATGTACATATAAATCATTAATTTATATTTTAATTTTATTGGTAATTTGTAGTAATTATGTCTACTATCCCAGTGCTCTACTAAGTACTATTAAGTCTACTACTCTGGTATTTACCTATCTCTATATCCTAATTAGTATATAAGCTTAAGAGTATTGTAATTCCTAATAAGTATAAGATAGTCTGTCATAGTTAATGAACAAGACAGTTGAAATATAGTAGTTGAGTTTTTCTCCTAGTTAAATAAACAAACAGAGAAACAAATAAATAAATAAATCCTTTTAAATCTACGTATTTCAAGTTATCTTGATTCGTTAAATCTAAATTAATTCCGCATTACATTACAATATTTTACTTGTAAGTTTTTAATAACTTCAAGTCAAAATTCCTTTTGAACCTGTAGAAGTGAAAAATTACATTCAGCAGCTCAAACAAAAACTGATGGCCTCGAGTGATGGTAAGCAAGCAGTATGCTCAGTAGGCCTAAATAATGCTATCAAAAATTTTTCAAGTGCGAAGAGATGCCGTTAAGCATACGGGTAAGCCTGTAAGCTGTAAGTAAATTTGAGAAAAGGATTGGCTTTTAGCACAATCTGAAAATCTGACTCCAACTGAGACCTTCGCTCTACGCCAATAAGAGGAAAGCAAACTTTGATTTTACTTTTGAAACTGCATTAGGCAGCAATTCGCTAAACATTAACAAAACATTAACAAAATTATTATAAAACAGCCTGACGACCAGTTAAATCAAGTGTTTGATTTCAAAGTAACCAAGCGCTTTGCTTGAAGTGCAAGGAAAATGGCCCATTGAGAATAGCAATCGAAAAATGTTTTCTTTTTAAGCAGCCTTGTCGAACGGTTTTGTGTGATTCCCATTGAAAGCTCAAAGCAATAATTTCAATCAATCAATTTGCTCGTGATTACTAATACCTATCGAAAAATTACATACTTATCAATACTTAGTTTCGCGAAGATTGTAAACACCATTTTTTTTTTTTTTTTTTTTTGTTTAATCCATTAACCTTCTCACTGTTTTTCTTTTTAATTTTTTCTTAAATATTCGTTTAGCGAATAACGCGGTTGCGGTTAGAATTTCCCCACCACCCTTCTTGTGTAAAGTACAACAGTTTTAGTATCACGTTTGTAACTTGCAGAAAAGAGCTTAAGGAAGCACACAAATTAAGTTTATTTTCATTCTCTATGACCAATTATTCAGGGCATGTCCTCTAAACGTGCGGACCCGGTCGTGATCACGAAAAATTATAGAGTGGTGAAGAGAGGAAGTAGTGCTTGTGAACGCTCGGCTTGAAATGAAGACATCGAGGCAGGGTGGGAAAGACCACTGCCGGCGAGTTGTTCCAAAGCCGGGCAGTACGGTTAAAAAGCAACGAGTTGCGGCAGTGCGATGCGTATGTAGGTAACTTCAGGACGATCGGGTGTGAAAGTTGAGAAAGCCGCATTTTCCTGTTAAAGGACTTAATTGGTGGATAAATATCTATTACCTCCGTAGAACCTTTGTCCTCAATGTATCTGCATATAAGCAAAGAACAGTGCACATTATGTCGTAATACGCCGTAACACATACCAAATACTGAATCGATTTGGTTGGAAACATTTGAAGATCTAATTTCGTCTAATTTGTATTAATATCCTCAAAGTAAAACGAAAATTATGAGAAAAAGCAAAGGTTTACTGTATACAAACTTAAAGGATTCTCAACGTCTTGGATTCAAATTGGACGAGATCTTCTGGCTAAAGCTTGAAAATAGCGATTTTTAAAATCTTTTTTTATGAAGAATCTCATGTAGAA
Organism: Glossina fuscipes; assembly: GCF_014805625.2. NCBI lineage: Eukaryota > Metazoa > Arthropoda > Insecta > Diptera > Glossinidae > Glossina > Glossina fuscipes. The sequence continues at coordinate 467,544 of NW_023998423.1, forward strand.
AAGAAAACTTAATGATTTTCGCTTCTTTATGTGGTGCTGGGTATCCAAGATTCACCTTAAGACGGATGCATTATTTTTGTTTTCTTTTTGTTTCTCTTTGAGCTGCACTACTCCATGCATGTAACTTATGTTCCATAAGCCTCACTTTAGCGTAATTAACGCGAATGGTGGAGAAGAAAAAGTTCTTGAGTGTTGTTTTACCACGAGAAGGTGCTTAAGCATCGCTAATGAAAGGCATCATAGCTTTTATGCATTGCTTACGAGTCGACGTTTAACGAACATATAATGAAGTGAAAAGAAAAAAGACAAAACATTGAAGAATATTTGTAGTCTGTTTTTGGAATATTATTTTAAAAATATTACAAGCGGTAAATATAATGTAATAAACTGTCATAAGCAACGTACAATACGACTTAGTACAAGCGAGGTAAGCATTATTATAAAGTTAACGTTGCACAGCTTGCCGGTGTCTTATATATAGGCTAAGAGTTGAGAACGTGCCATAACAATTTACGGAAATGCGGGTAACATTTTATTTTTTCATACTTTTTCATACTTTATTTGAAGAAATGCAACAGTTGTGAGGGGAAGCATAGCTCTCCATGATACTGCATGCATTAAAGGTAATTGTGCAATGGGCACGTGTCACGCGGGTGCACTGCGTGTGCATTAGATGGCAACTAACTGACTCTTAATTGTAGAGCTGAATAGTTGATGTTTGCGCCTTAGAGAATAGAAGAATAAGGGTTCAGGTGTTAACTTTTCTTCGTTATATAAAACGAGTCAGAATAGATAGACAGTCTTTAGATTAAATACACATATATAAAGTAAAAAAATATGCTCCCCTTTGAATAGTGTCAGATTACGTACAACCTGTTGAAGAAGAATCGCAGCAACAAAGTCAACGATTTTTCTTTTTTTTTTAGAAAATGTTACCTTTAGACCTCACCTATCTACTGAGTTAAACTAACAAGAGCACTTTTATTTTAAATTTTATGCAAAAAACTTCATTTGCATGTGTATGGGGCGATGGTTCGTTTTTTCTTTTCTCCCGTTATTCTAGCAAGTGTACGTTTTTTCACAGTTGCTGTTATTGTTTTGATTTCATTTAGTTTGGCTTTTGTTTGTGTTCACACAACCTCTCACCTCTTTTTCAGGCTGATTCTTCCTCGTCCTCTAATATTTAGTATGTAATATATGCTGTAAATATACGACTATGTAAGTATCATTGTTGTTTGTTATCTCTCCTATGAACCTAAACCTAATGTCTGTGCATTGCCTACATGCGCCTTTGCTTAAGCTTTCGATTGCAATAAAGATCCGGTGGCTTTGTTAAGGCATTTACATACATTTAAAACGTTTATCGATTATGTAGATGCGTGTGCCTACAAGTTAAGTAAACCATATTTTTAAAGCATTTCAATTGAATTTTGTTTCTTTTTTTGCTCTCCTTTAATACAGCAAGAGATTGTTCGTTTTTTTTGAATAGCTCACAAAACAGAACGCATACAGACTGCCAAAGGATTTTTCTATTTGATTTCAATTTTTTCTTTTTGTTTTTTGCACACATTTTGAAAATTCTGTACATTCTACAGTATGCGCCTTTATATGGAGAAATATATATTTATTGCATTTTTCATGTTAGCGCAGTAATAAAGCTTAAATGCAGGCAACAGTCTCGGTTGGTTAAGTAAGAATTCACAGTGTCTTGTAGTATAAATTAGGTTTCGTAAAAAACATTAAGAGAAAACTGAATGCCTTTCTAAAAATTCATTCCTATGTTCTCTATATACTGTTAGCATCCTGATGTAAGAATACCGATCGTAGCTGGTTATTTGATAGTCCTAGGCATGCTAAAATTTGCCGAATTCTTGGATGCAAGAAACACTACTAAATTTCTTGAATCTTGAAGAGACAAATCTCGGGCAACCCTATGAAAGAAAAAAACCTCAAAAATTATTCAACGTTTTTGGTCCTGCGTGAACTGGGCAAGAGAATAAAGCCACTGTAGGTAAAAATAGAAGGAATGAGTTACTGTAGCTATTCGAACGGCAGTGTGAGGAGTATAAAAGTATGTTGACGTCTCCATCACTTCAATAAATATTTGAGGTGATTAACCTGGAAATGCAGTCATTTTCTGAAAGAGATCCTGGGGAACTAAATTTTTTTGACGAAGTATAATAACTTATAGTGACACTTCGTTAGAGTTACATAAAGCGGCCAAAAGTTAAGTATGCGGCACCATTATGGCATTTTGCAATAGAAAAAAAAAAGCCGCGAAACATTTTCAGCTGTTTTAAAATTATTTCGAAATTTCGAAACTCTTTTAATGTCAGCAGCAAAGAGAGTCGATTTTCAATTCTAATCAGTTTCAATGGACGTAATAGACTCATTTTAATGTGATTAAAGTCTGAATAACATGCGTTGTAGAATAAAAATTATTACAAGGTAGTAAAGAATTATGGGGACAGAAGGAAGAATAAGAAAAAAGGGAAGAGGGAAGAAGAACAACAACAACCTGTAAGCGAGAGATAAAAACGATAAAACGACTCTCAAATCATTTTTACTGAGGCGGATATCTTAGATCGGAAGGATTCATATCTTAAATAAAACTGACGAAAAATTTGTTTCGATTTTTGGCAATAACTTCGCGTTAGAGCTAAGACCGATAGTTAACTTCTCTGATAAAGCAGACAACATTTGTTGCACCGGAACTCCTTAAGAATCTATATGAAATCTCGTGGCATATGACCCTTCGGGGCATATACCAGACTTTGCCCCGCTAGAGACACTCCACTAATTACAAATGAAGCCTTTTTAAGAATAAAAAAAAAAAAAAGTATCTCAAGAATTTTAAATATTCCAAAACACATTCGGAAACATTGTTTTAAAAGCGTATCAGAGCAGTTTCTACAAATATTTCTCCTTAACAATAGTCCATATTTATAAGCGGAATGCTTTAAAGAAGCAAAAAAAGGAAAGGAAAAAGATGAAGACAACAAAGAGAACAACAACAACTACTAGCAGTGGTCCTCCAAATTTGCTGTGAAGCTACTTTGAATTAAAACCAATAGATGGCTTGTGGTTTATGGACTTGTCTTTCTGATGATATCGCCCAAATATTCTCTGCACACTGTATTTGAAATTGGCCGTTTTAAGCGACCTGCAAGACATATCCCTTGTATAATATCTCATTCAATGTGCTTAAAACCTATTAGCTCGGTTAATCGCACTTTCAAAATCTAAGCGAATTTTGCTCCAGCAAGATTCGATACTCAAAAATTGAGTGGAAAGACCGCTGTAAAGAAACTCATTACCTGAGAAAATGTTTTCATTGACCGTTTGGCTATCGAATGGCAAATTTTCTTGGCATTTCACAACACTGAAGTGTAAGATGGACGAATTCTGTTTTAATAATTGTTATTTGACGCAAAACCGACACCTTCCCAACAAGAAAGGAAAGAGAATGACGAGGAATATTCAAACACGATAATTTTCCTGGGATTGTAGATTAATGATAAACACTAATAATAAACTTATCGCAATGAAAATAATTGTCAATAACACCTTTCAAGCTGTTCTTCTCCAACCAAATGTTATCAAAACTGCAAGCAGCATACCAACAACAATTTTCACTTCTTCCATTCGAATCTTTATAATACTTTTAGAATAACGTTTCGAAGAGGAACACATTTTGATCAAGTCAACTTGAGCATTATTTATTCGATTTATAACGATTATGTGTTCCTTTTCGAACATTGAGGTTTTTCGGTCATTTGCTAACTAGTTATAAGTTTAAGTTATTCTACGTACTTCTCTAGCTATAAAGGTTTAGATCCAAACATATATTTATTTTTATTTTTAAATTAAATTTACATCAACTATACCACGAGCCATAGAGCCCCTGTCTCATAAGAATGGCTGTGTTCTTAATAGTTACAGACACACTTTATACTCTCCTCGAATATTTTATCCTATTAGGTTCTTAATAGTTACGGTTATACTTTATGGGTTCTTATTAGTTGCACTTTATAATCGCCTGTTACCTCTCCTTCCATCCAAAAAAAATTGTGGAAAACACGTTTTCTTAGGTTATTACAGCTGTAAGTCCCTTTAAAGGAACAACATTTTTTTAAAAATTTGAAAAACATTCAACAACAAAAAGAAGAAGAAGAAAAATTGAAAAAATTTTTGAAAAAGATTTTATATATTTTTAACTAGGGGAAGGGGAGGAGGGGGAATTTTCTACAATTTTTTCGAAATATTTTAATACTACATACCCACTGTCTACAAGCGATGCTTGTATCGATGATATTCGTATTCAAACTAATGTTTATTTGATGCAAATAATGATGTCGAAAGCAAATCGAAAAATAAAATGTAAGTAAGACACAAATAGATCTAAAACTTGGAAGAGATAAAATGCATGTACGAACGAAATGGTTAAAGAGAAAAAAGAAAAGCATAAAAAAAAGATAGAGTAAAAAAGTTCTTTGGATATGCTAAAAATTCCTTTTACTTTGAAAGAAACACGACGGCCATGAGACTGTAAACTCTTGATGAAGGCAGCAAAAAGGAATCCATAAAGGAATGTCATCATAGCTTAAGGGATTTGCAATAAAGTCTATGGATGCCGAACTGAAGCAATATACACAACAACAGAGATATATATAACAACAAAATTTTTTAAAAACCAGCAAAATTGAATGGTGATATGTGTCCGTAAGTCTGTATTTATGTATGGAGTTAGTTATATGGTAATTTCTTTCTTACTTTCCTTCTTTGCTTTCTAACGAGCGTATAGAAATATATACACACACGCACATATATACAGACCAGGATATAATAGCAAAAGGGCACAATTCATGGCACACATATGCCTTTTCCTCTTAATAACTAAATATATTATAGAATTGTATGGAGATTAATATGCAACATACACATGTTTATACCGTAGACATAACATATGTCCAAAGATATAAGCTGAGCGATATTTCTTTTACTTTAGTTAATATTAAGTTATATTGAGTACTCAGTTTTTATGACATATATGTTTTTTTAAGCATTTACCAGATATACTTAAAGTCTATACGTAGTTCTCTAAATGGATGATCATTCATGACTTGTTTAAAGGTATAATTGTTATTTATTACACAGTTCCTATGGTAGTTGTTAGGGATTTACTTTTTTTTTACTTTACGTTAGTTCGTGCGTAAACGTATTACACATTAGAGAAATTTTAGGAGTTAAGACAAAGATTGAAGAGAGATTTCACTTTATTTTTCATCTTTCCTTAGAGAATATCTTGTAAAAGTAATTAACAAAGGCAAACTTGAAAGGAAATGCCCCCACACAATATCTTGCAATACTTTCCGGTAACTTTGAACTTTCTGAATTTTTGCGCAGTTCTTTTGCTTACTGCTCTTCATAGAGGAAAAATTTAACATTTTTTGCACAGTTTTTTTGCATGGAGATTTTTCAAAGCTTTTCCAAAACAAACCCGCTTGGACCGGGTTGGAACGGCCCTAATAAGTAATGCAGATTATCAAAAAAGGATCGGGAATCAGTCAAAAGTAGAAGGATTCTTTTTGGACAGTCATGAAAGCTGACGTCTTCTCTTCTCAAAAAGGATATCCACTTGAATGTATTTCGATCACCGCTGACTATTGGTGAAAACGATAAACTAATGCGAAGTATTAATGTGCACAACGGTTAAGTTCGACGATTTTGTCCTTTCTCTACACAAAATAACAATATTCCATTTAGTATGATATAGTTATTTGATGTATATAGACGTATAATTTGTATTTAAAGAAATTTGAAAAGAAGAAAAGAAGGATTTGAAGAATACAAAGACTTTTAGGTGCTTATAGTGATGGTACTCCAACTAAAAATTGGTAATTTTTATATCAACGACAAGAAGGTCCTGGACGATCAAAAAAGTTAGATCCAAAAGGAGGAAAAATGGCCAACATCGCGGTTTCATTTCTCGTCAAGCCCAAAGAGAAGAGTTTCCTGTGGCTTATTGCGGCTGGCGATGAGAAATGGGTCTATTACGACAATCCCAAGCGAAAAATGTGGGTTAGTCCATGGGAGCCATCATATCGACACTAAACCGCAACATTCAAAGAAGATCAGCAATAATATCCTATTCCATGAAAGCGCTCGGCCACACGAAATTCCAAGGAAGGTCAATGGAAATGGATCGTGTCGCTGCCAAACCAATGAAGTTCCTTCGACACGGCAGCCCCATATTGCTAGAAAGATGGGAAAAGTTCCTAGAAAATGGTGGAAAATATTTTGATTAATATATATTGCACTTATTTTTCTCAACAGATACCTTTTTCAAATAAAAAAACTTAATTAAAATATTTGCAAGTGCATAATATAAAAAAACATTTTTAATACCCGCTTAATTATGGATGGTTTAAAAAGTCGATCGATACCATTTCTAGGTTGAAGGTGAAGCTTGCCCTAATAGACAGATTTTTCGAAAATATCTTCATGGAAAAATTCATTTCTACTTTAATTGCAACTGAGTGAAGAATATGATAACACTTCCGAATAAATTCAAATGGGTGGCGTGTTAATTGTAGACGTTGGCAATAAACTGAACGGTATAATTTGTACACCGAACATGCAGAATATTCCAGCGAATATTAGAGTACCAATAAATATATTCACGAGGTCGAAGGTTGTAAACTAAAATTTTAAATTAACTACACTAGAAAAAAGTTATCAAAAAACTCACTCTCTCTTTTTTGAAAAGTAGCACAGGTGAGACAGAAAATCGTAATTACGCAATTATAGCGCAGTGGTCACACTACAGAATAGCTGTGTCAGAAAACAAAAATTACAAGCTATCCATTATGTAGACGTGGACATTACACAGATCCGGATGTCAGACAGGGAATCAATTTATTCATGGTTGTCGGTCTATTCACTATCCATCTGCCTGCTATTTAGTCCATGCCTAGAAGTTAAGAAAGAGCGCTTAGTCTGGAAAATTTATTACCGGTCTTCGGAGTTTGGCAAATTCTCGGCTCTTTTAAAAAAAAATTTGTCAATCAACGATTTAATTCTTATAAAAATCTCTTGCTTTCTTCTTAGTTTTCCAGAATTTTTAATTTGGAAGTTCTAAAATTCAAGGTGCAATAGTAAAGTTTGAACAAATTCAATCCAACGTCTACGCTCACTATTAAATATAACAGGAAAAATGATCAACACGCTGATAGTTGCTAGAAAAGTGAAAATGCTTGGCTCTTTGAAGCTTCTAAAATATATAACCACTGGGCACACCGCGATCATGAAAACCTTAAAGAAATGAGATAAATTCGATAGAAACTTTAGTAGGATTATGCTTCGGTGGAAACCTACGCAGAATTTCGCAAACATAAGTGGAGAAATCTACATATGGAGAGAAGAACGTGAAGAGTCACTCACCTATTGTTTATGGACCTTTGGCAAATTATAGATATTATTCAACTTCCCGCTTATCGCCAATTAACTTCTTGGCAAGCCTGCTTAAAATTCCGGTTTTAATATTATGTATGAAAGTTTTTAGACAAAAATGATTATAATAAATTATAATTTATGATGCAAGCTGTCAGCACCCGTCAGCCTATTACGTAGAGTTTCATCTATAAATGAATGTAAGAAGAACTTGACATTTTAAATTTTGATCGTTTAAAACTTTACCTTGGTAAGACTTTCTTCTGATTTTCTTCTTTTTCCATATTAAAGACATACTGGAAAGTTTTTTAATTTTGCCAAACTTTTTAAATAAATGTTAAATTAAAGTCTTATAATATATCAAGAGTGAAGCATTAAAAATCCATTTGTATATGCTTGCATATATACGCTTATACACAAACTTATAATTTTTTTCATTTCATATTATATTGCACTTCTTCATCCGGTCCTTTAGTTATTTACTTTGAGGAAATTCAAAACTAATTCAAAGTTTTTGTTATTTTCCTTACCAAAAAAATTTACTAATAGTTTTCAGATGCTGCGGGCTATTCAACTGATAAGTTGACTAACTGGCTGGCAGGCTAACTAAACAGATAGATTGATATACAGTAAATGTCACTTCGCGGAGATAAACTTTGAAGTAATGCAAATGTAATTGGTTTCTGATGCAATAACTAGTACAAAACAAAACTTAAAAGTTGATTTACTAAGTTTTACAAAATGTTCGTTAGTTTAAGAAAGTTATTTATAGTCATACTCTTATATAAATCTACTAAAAGTAGGAAAATGGATATGTTTCTCTAAAGTGACGGAAATATATTTCAAATTTTGTTCAAAGTCTCAGGTTCGTTTTGGTCCCACATCTAGGATAAGTTCTTATTTCCATATATGTTTAAATTGATTTTTTATCGTAGATAAGTTGGCTCCTTTATATGATAAGTTTAGAGTTATCGCTGTATTCATGAGTTCGTTATATGTAAATTGACTGGAAACCAAAAGACTAATTGTCAGTCGATTGGCAGCACCGATCATGACAGACAGATTTCGAGGGTACGTGAAAAGCATTTCCTCTATTTTCCTAACTTGAGACGTCGTGCTGTGTACAACGTAAGGGCTTACCGCTTTAATGAGGCTTTAAAATTTAGACGCTTGACTGAAAAGACGAACGGTCTAGCGGACGTTAGGATAAATGTCACGATATTTCTCATTATTTCAATATAGATTTATTAAGACGGCGTGGGTCGCATCGCGACCTTTAAGAAAAGAAAAGTAAGGAAAAGGCAAAGAAAATTTCCAACAGGGGGAAAATTTTCAATCCTTACAGCGTCCAAAGTAATCCATTTCCTCCTAAGTATTCGCTAGGTACACATATGTGTCTTATATATTGCAAGAGCTTCTGGTTTAGCAGCTAATTACAAAAGTTTTTAATTACTAAAGAAAGCACGATGAAGGGCCAGGTAGAGCTTTTATATTTTTCACTCCCCAGTATGTCTGCTTACTCATTTCACTTTTTTTCTTAGCCATAAGTTCCTCAATGCGATTCTCGTTTATCCATACAATATTCCTCTCATTTTCTTCTGGAACTGAAGCCTCTTTAAGACTGAAATAAAGAAATAGGTAGAATGGTTTTTTTGCGCGAGAATGATACAAAAACAAGGTGAACCTCACACCGGTTAAAAGATTTGCCTTTATTAAACCTTTTAGCTTTTGCTCCCTGTTTTTTTGTTTTTAAATTAAGGCATATTATTGATAGTAATAGGCTTCTTTTGAACATTGGAATCGTAGAAAAGTATCCCTCTGGTCTATTCTATTGCAAGTAAATAGTATAAATAATAAATATAAATAATAAATATAATTCGCATAATTTTCGATATATGTTGCTTTACATCGAGTTTTAAAGTTAGTTTGACCAAACCGTAAAAACACTGTTAAATGGCGCGTTTTATATTGTATATCGTATCAACTTTTTTTGCAATTGTTAACAGAAATGTACTTAATGCACGCGGACAATTTATAGGCAGTTAATATGCGGCGAGAGAATTGTTAAGACATGCCTGTCTGTTCAGCGAGTATACAAAAAGTCGCCACATAATTGTTTGTTAGAATAAAATTAACTCACGCCAGAATCTTATCTTTATGAATACTGCACACGCCTAAATAAACCGAAGAGATGCGAACCCTGGTCGATCTCTTAGATCTTTTAATTATGTAAACTTGAAAATTTTAAAAAATATGTCTTAGGGCAGAGATTTTTAGGCAGTCCTGGGTAAAGAATAATACATTCTTTATTCCATCTAGTTATCAAAAGTATCACGCAAACAGAGGACCGTATATCCAGCAGGCAGTCACTCGCAACAGGCAGTCTTGACAAAGGACCTCAGGTTACGAATGTCAGCTACACCAAAAGCCTACTTCACCACACTTGTTTTTCCGAAAGCAATGTTTTCAAAATCGAAATATAAGGCTACCGAAGTTCTTCTTATGTTAGACAATGTTTTCTTATACATTTATATTTGGTTGATCATTTTGGTTCCAAGCTATTTTTTATTAACAAACATCGAAAAAGTTTTTCGGCGCAAGTGTATTGGTAAGTTGGTGGATAAACTAAAAATTTCATTGCATTTTTCTTTTTATGACAAAAGCTTGCCTTTGTTGTGAAAGTAGTTAATCTTTGTTCTTTGCTTTTCATTTAAGTAAAGAATGTTTTGTGAAGTTTTTGATTTAATTAATTTTGTAATGATAGTGTTTTCTTTTTTTTTTTTAATTTAATATTTTATGCATATAGCTTAGCTACTGGGATTTCATTAATCCGTACATGTTTTTTTCTTTTCGGTTTTCTGTTTGGTCTCGCACAGACAGCTTAATTAATCTGTTTATAAATGGCCACGAAACTTGATTTTCCAATTGATTACATTTTCATTGATAAAACTCGAGTTTTTATTGTTTAATTCAGCTGGGACCAAACGGCAGTGAAGACAATTCTAATTACAAGTAAAGTCAATGTCATCAACAATGTCTCCACTGAGGCAGAATCAAATCGCATTAACTCTAAAATGCCATGAATAATTAAAAGCGATTCCAATTATTTTGTTGCAGAACTGCTATATATGTTTATATATATATTATGTTTATATACATATTATGCATATATATAGTTGAATGTGTTTCGCATTTCTCTTTTATATACTTATGGTATAACGATCGAAAAATCTTAAGATAGAATCATCTTTTATTATGCATATCAATTCAGAATTATTATGCCCTGCATCAATCGTGGTACAAGCATATACCAAGTTTCAGCGGATATATGCAATATCCACAAGTATTTAAGATAGGCCCATTTCTCATTATACCAATCGTTTCAGAATATTTTTTTGAATCACTTATGGAGTCGATCTAAGCTTTTCTCTTCGTTCATCCGCCCGTCTGTCTTGTTTTCTTTGTGTTCAATCTAAGGGCGAAATTTTTAATATGTTTTTGCGAAACTTGGTACACCGACATATTGCAGCCCAATAACGAACGCTATTGAAATGAACTTATGGATTGTTACCTGTATAATCTCTTATTTTGAAAAGCTGTTATATGCATAACTGTATTAAGTGAAGCGATAAAGTATGTTTAAATGTGGGCCATATTCCACTACAATTTTGTTAATCGTTTTTTGAATCAATCCAAACGTATCTGTCCATCTAGCGCTTCTTCATGTATTCTTTTGTTCAATCTACAACTCGCAGTTTTCAATCATTTTGATGAAATTTGGTAGATGAAAGTATTCTGACTCAAGCGCGACCTCTCCTAGTGGAAATGGTTCGTAGTGGACTACTTTTTCGACTACTCTCCATGTTTGATATATTTCAACTATTAGAGCTTCGCGACGAAAAACGGAGTTTCGGCCTTTAACGTGTGATGTGAGAAGTTTGGATCAGATGGAGCAATTTTTTGGACCCCTGCCGTTCTTACGAAGAATGAATCTTTATATGATAAAGCCGCCTAATCCCCAACATTTCTTGATAAAAAGCGGTTCATAATAAAAATTTAAGATAGAAATTAATTTCACCGAAAGTAGACCAAGTGGGTCTATTTTTTAGATTCTACTCCTAATAAAAAGCTAATGCATAATAAATTCTTATGTGGAAAAAATGTCCAATTTACAATATCTTACGATGAAAATGTGCTCATACTAGGCATAACAATTAACTGGGCCAAAATTGAACCATATGGATCAATTTTGTGGACGCTATTGTTTGTAAAGATCCTCACGAACGATAAGACCTATTAATATTTTATTATGAAAATTGACCTATAGTTACAATATACCATAAAAGCTAAATGTAGAAAATTTGGCTCACATATTTCTATTTTTTACCTTTCTGAAAGTATCAAAGCCACAATGTCCCACTTCTAGCTTTTTACGACGAAAATGACTGCAAAACAGTAAAATCCTTCCCAAGAAAACGTCATCCTCCAATATGAGGATTTTTAGAAAAAGTATGATTTTACATAAAAATAGTATATCATTTTCGGTGTTTTCACTAAAGTGAATGGTTAACTTGATTAGGATGGTGCAAAGAGGGCTCGGCCTTACCAGACCCTAGTGTTCCTACGTACTTTATTTTGATAATATACGATTTTGGATATGAATGCCTGCTGATATTTAATTCTGAGTGTCCCTATGTCAGGAGGCTCGCCTCACAAAGCCACATATGCCTGCGGGTGTATGATAGACTTTGTTCATAAAGTCGTTGGAATTAAAATTTTCTCAAGAGAGAGTTAATTATACAAAAAGGAATTGACGGATGGCCTTTCCTTTGGACTATTAATTAATAAACTCTCTTGAGAATTGCAAAAATTAAAAAAGGGATTTGACGGAAAGGCTTTTTTCCCTCTTGCCATATTTTTACTTTTGAACATATGTCACGGATGCCTGCGGGTAATGGTGGTAATTGATCAACGGCGCCGTGGAAGCCTTATGGCGGAAGCGAGCGCAATTTTTACCCTTTTTGAACGCATATCGTTGATCAATTTGTGAGTCCTGACTGCTTGGGTGCGGCCCTTCGGGGAATACTCGTGGTGGTTGTGTTTGGCAAGTTCCTAGACAAAGTGGAACAATTTGAGTGTAGCTAGGCCTCACCACTGACCAGAGTGGGGTTTATTGTTCCATACACAATAAACCGTTCTGGACTCTGGTGTTGTTTAGGCCGCTACTCTGTGGGGATTATCTAACTCGCCAGGGGGCGTAGTACGCATAAAGTGGCTTGGGCCACCGTGGGGTTAAGCCTTTCAGGCAGGAACCCACGATAAACCCTTGCTACAAATACAAATTCTGTACCTATTATAAGATTTTAAAATACATTTTGCTATTCAGAGAAAAAAAAACAATCAATTTATATATAATTTGAAATCTTCCATTTTGTCTCTAAATCGTGCATCTTTTCATTCATTTTCATAAGGTCATGTAAAAAGTTTTCTTTACCTACTCTCTCTTTTTTTCATTGCGGGAAACCCTTAAAAAAAAAAAAGAAAAATACAAAGAAACTTTTCTGATGATGCATCATGTTTTTACCTTTTCGTTTCCAAGTCTCGCTCTTCATCTATACATTACCGAGCATTAAAAAATTTCATTTATTAAAAATGTCCTTTTTCCCTTACTTTCTTGTTCAATAAACATTGCATTCGTTCTTGACTACTTCCTCTCATCTAATTTCTAACGAACGGCAATAACAAGCATTGATAGAAGACGCGCATAACGCTTTTGACAGAGTTTATAGAAATTCAATATTGCCCCCAAAAAATATTATTAAAAAGGAACTTTTCGTAAACTAATATAAAAACTTAAAAAAAAAAAATGTTACAAATGGAAACTAAAATATTTGTGATTAAAATAACAACAAAAGAAAGAAAGAATCCCTTATTGAATTACTTTGGCTTTATTAGAAAAAAAAAACTTTTTCGATTAAATAAGATCAAAACCAATCTTATAAAAGGGAACTCTTTCTCGGAACCTTAGTTAATTTCTTAAGGTTTTTCCAGCCACCCTATCAATTGGATGCTTGAGTCGTTACCTAAGCACAGATAGATAGCTAAGAATTTCTTGCCTTTAGTAGCAAAGAATCGTTAAATAATGCAACGTATATGTTCGAGCGTTAGCACTTGTAAATGATCGACTTGAAAGTTTATTACTTTAAATTAAGAACATTTTTAAATTAATGCTTAACGTCGACCGCTTTGCAAGTAAAAGCCCTGCGTAAGCAAAATAGATGATATAAGCGTCCATAGAAACACAAATAACATGAGAATGCCGACTTCGTGTGTTAATAAATACGAATGATCAGGTCTAGCTCCTCTCATTAAAGATAACTCTAACCATAAAAGTCGCTAACTTGAGCAGGTAAATCACCGTTTTTTTGAATCCAAGGCAACGTAATAGAATAATAACATAAATAGGCTATTAAGAACGCCGAAAAATGTTAGCCATTCGCGCTAGCCGTACTAAATTTAAGGGACGCTGAGGCAAACAGCATAGGCGGTCTAAACTTAAACTAAACAAGTAAGAAAGTTATATTCCGTCATGATCAAATTTACAAAACAGATACCATACAGTTACGCAGGCGAACGGATGGGCAGTTTAGCGGACGGACATGCATTCCGAATATGAAACTGGCCAAGCATTTAAATACTTTATGAAGTTTTTGAAGTGTGCTTCCACGCATAGAATATACGTTGCTATAGCTTATGAGTAACGCGTAAGAAACTAATTTTTATACTTTTTGAAAAACAGAGATATCCTCCCTTTACGTAGTATTGTAAACGTGTCCTTCGACCGATTTTGCCCATTTGCAATACTAACGTGCGTCCAAGAATTTCGATTTGAAGTCGGTAGCTTTGTTTTCGTGGCGAATATATGGTTTAAAACAGACACCATGCAGACAAACAGATAGGCAGACGGACCGAGGGACATACTTAAATTGATACAAAATTTGATGCTGATCAAGAGTATATATTCTTAGCGAGGCCTCTGAAGCTTCCTTCTGACTATTGCAAACATTTTAACAAAATGAATATACCTTCACCTTTCGGTGATGGGTGTAAAAATTGCGACGTATAGGTTGAACACTGAAGTAAACGGACGAACGAGCGAACACACAAGCTTAGACGGAGACCGAGAGTGGTTCTCGATCGGTATAAGGTGGATTTGTCTCAAGTGCTTGTAGGTGTCGCAGACGTCCGGGTAAACTTAATATACCCTTGTACCATAAGTGATGTAGGATATAAATACGCATAACTTATTTGTACGTCTTATAAAAACTTCTCGATAAGCAACTAATAAATTATTTCATAATGTTTTCCCGGTTTGAAATGACGATGACAACATCAACAACGCCAAATATGTATCATCCACAAGCTAAAAAAAAAAAAATATCTTTTAAAGAAAAATTAAGTATATTTTCTCTTCCCGTAGTTGTTTACAAGTTTTGATAATTTAATCTTTAGTAGAACGTTAATTTTATACAATCTGTGTAGAAACCATATATTCACACAAACATGTATTTGTACGCACAAGTGTTTCATGTATTTGTGTGTATAAACGAATTTACTTAAATACTTATGAGTGGATGGAATTATTTGCCATCTGACTTTACTGACCATAGATAAAGTTTACCGAATCGGAGATTCGAATAGCACACGGATGCAAAGTAAATATATGATGATGATGGTGATTATGTGTGTGGTTTGGAATACACGAAATCTAAATTGAAATTGAAATTTTTTTTTTCTTTTTCGACATATAGCTTCCTCTGTGTTGCATTGTGCTTCCCTTTTCGCTCTTACATGTATCAAGTTACCATTCAAAAAGGCTTTACCAAGCAAAACTGTTTCATATTTTATAGATATGCAGTTAAGTGTATTAAACATGACAGGCGTAGTTAAAATGCTTGTGTCTGTATACGTATGTACATATATGTACATGTACATATTTATATATGCATGCGTTTTTGTTTGTATGTAAATGAATCTAAATAGAATTGGGACACATACGCAAATATATATATATTTATATATATATATATATATATAGGTGTATTCAAACAAACAATGTGTCTATAGCAGGAGTCTCTTGATTGCTTATGATATTCTATGACTGTTGGTCAGTAAACTTTACTTAAAGTTCAAACTCATATTCACAAAATGAACAGACAGATACTTATGTGTACATATAAATTCATTTATTTATGGTACATGTATACATACATATATACTTATATAGGTGTGCATGTCTGAAACGTGTAAAGATTCATTACTCGTAACTAACCAAGTGACTAACAGATCCTTACGTTGTTGTTAACACACAAGACCAGAAAAAAATTAAAATTAAAGAGGAAAAATAAAAAAAATACGAACGCAGTGACGTAGCTTTGGAAAGTTAGAGAAGCAATCGATAGCTTTTTCCAAAAAAACTGAGTGTAGATGTTGCAAGTTGCTTGCTTATGAGAAAGCGAGTATAGTATTTTAAATTATGATATTTTAACCAAAACCTTTTCCCTTTAAGATGATAAAGCAGGAGCACAAAAAAAGACTTCTTTACATGACAAAGCGAAACACAATAATAATACTATATTTTATTGAAAAGGCATATGTGTAATAAAGCAAGAAAAGTAAAAAAAAAGAAAAACAAAAAAAAACCAAAATGTTATTGCCATTCACGATTTCGTCTGAACACTGAGCACTCAAGTTGAATTAATTTTATCCGCTAACTCGAACTAATCCTTGATCAACTTTAAAGTTTTGTGTATACATACATATATTTTCTCTCTTCTCCTATACCTACTTCCGCTTATTTTAGGGTTCTGTGTTAAATCGTAGCCCACTATATATATTTTTTAACGTGCCAACAAAGCTTTTCTCAGGCGTACAAATTTCATAGCTGTTGTTATTGTTGTTGTTGTTCGAGTTGCTGTATTATGTACCTTCCATACCTTCTTTTTCTTCCGGGCATAAATTATTTATTATCGGATTACATAGGCATTTATGCCACACTCCCCCAGACTATAATGTATAGCCATAGAGGCATACATATATACATACCCCTTTATTTAAACATTCACATGCATACATGTTTCAAAACTATCTGCACATAAGATAATCTTTTTGTTTCGTTCCCTGGTTTGGGTTTTGTTTGCTTTGTAAGTGTTAAAGTAGGATACATGCATATAAATACGCATCCACTCTAATGACCGTAAGCTTACACTTTCACACACATACATAATAGAGTCTATACCATGAACATTTCAGGTACGTTTAATTGAAAATTTCGTTTATTAGTTTCAGTTAAGTCGAGTTTACAATTTTTGATTTTTTTCTCCTTTTTGTTTCGGTTTTTTACTGTAAAGTTTGGTTGGCTTCACCTATTGTCTTCGTAGGGGTTTGGAGGTTATTCTCTTATTCAAAAACAAAGAAAAAAAGTGTAAATGCTTACCCAGTAAATGTTTCAATATTTAAGTAAATGGTTTGTAACGAAGTTTTGTTTATGCAGAAGAGATAATTTCTCCGAAACTTTTCATTTTGTTCCCTTTTTTTGCTTTTAAAGGAAAAAAAAACCCCTAACAATGTTTACTTACCACCTTTTGTACGCAATTCAATCTATTACGGAAAAATAAAGGTTAAAAGTGCGGCTAGATACAACTGAAAACTTTACGAATAAGAGAAATAGTTTGAGTTAGACAAAGCAAGATTTAAAGAGGATGCCTTGAAATTTTTTACGATTTTTTTTTTTTTTGACATTGTTCCAAATTATTTTCTTTCTTCCTTCAATCTAATAAATCATGTGCGAAGTCATATTAGTAAAACTAGTTAAATCCATCGCTTCATTCAATGTGTAAAGTAACCTACAAAACGTGGACTAAAATTACTCTTTTCTGTGCAATCCCTTATGATGGCCAAATAAGTCGAATAAACGGTGAACCCACAGCAGAAAGCTGAAGAGGTCTCCAAAATACAATGTCGACGTTATGAAAAAAAGCCTTCTTGTGTATGTTTTTATATGCATTAACAAGTCTGCTTACAGTAGCATTAGGTTACGGTACAACACTAAACAACGCGATTTTTATTATCGACATCATGCTAATCATCAACCTTCTAAGCAAGGAATCCTTGTATATAAATAAGACCAACCCCGTGAAGAGAAACGAAGTCGGGGCAATCCAATATTGGCTCCAAGGCGCAGGAAAACACTTCTGACTTTGCAGATGCCACGATATATTCACAGGTTAAAATGTTACGTATTGCTTAGAGCAAATTTTCTTTACTACATACACAAAATATCCAGTATGTAGATTTTATTTTTGCGAATTTTTATAAGAGAAAGCTTCCGATATATAAACCTATGTGGTTTAAACGTAATATTATAAATTTATCTATCACATTGTTCATATGTATCAATTCTAAATTGATGTAAGCTTGTCTATCCGTCCGTCCGTCTTTTCATCTTTCTTTCTTGTATTCAACGTTCAAGTCGCAGCTTTTGATATATTTTAATGAAATTTAGTACTCCCATATGTTTTGATCCAAGAACGAACACTTTTGAAAATGGTTCAAAGCGGGCTACTGTTTCGGCCACTTCGCATGTAAGGCCTTATTTTGAAATTCGGTATACGAATAACTGTATTCCACAAAGTGCTGTAAGTTATTCGAGGCCGCGTACCACTATAACGTGTTCGCTTGTTAAACATTTCAAGTGAATTCTCGCATGACTGGGTAGATAACAGTCGCAATTACCAACTCGTGGTTTCTAAGTTCAAATCTTAGTGGTGGTAGTTACCTTGAAAGCTCACTCGGTACAAGCGTAATACTTTCCTTATCTCTTTCTCTCTTTTCCCACCTCTTTGAGGTCATTACCGTGTTACACATATAGGCGGCATCGTCTGCGCATTTGGTCACACGAAAACAAATACCTTTTTCTAATATAAAGACTTGTAAAAAAGTTTGGATATGGGGTTATTCAAAAAATGGTCCCATCCCATCAAAATTTTTTGCATTTATTTAGCACGTTAAATTATTTGCCTTGCAATTCCAATCGATCTTTATAGAAAATTATGAAAAATAAAATATTTTATTCATAAAAGAAGATTTTCCGGGACAGGATCTTATATAGTAAACAGCCCGATTCAATCCGCTTTCATTACCATTCGTTATTGAGCTGAAACATTTCACCGCATTGAGTTTCATCCAAATATCCTAATGACTGGGATCACTATATTTAACACAAACATTGGACGGACGTCAGATAAGCAAGCAAACTTGAATTGATTCCAAAAGGAAATAGGAGTCTATTAGGATGTTAGGACTTAGATCTATTGCAAGTGCTTCTGCGCATACGAGACTCTAGCGTATCACAATTTATATTTTGTCCTTTATTTTTAGATAAAGATTGTGGTTATAAAATGTTCGCTCACAGTCGACTGTGAATTTTCCTCCATTTTTAGTCTCCACTTATTTTCACTAACCTCCCCTTTCTCTGTTTTCTACTCCCTGGATTCCTCACTCTTTCTAGCATGCCTTGCATCTCCTTCTATCTCTCTGGAAGTAGTTAACCGAACTTTCATAATTTTGAAACATGCGTTAATCAAAATAAAAATTTACTATTTTAGGGTATTTTCTAATGGAAAGGATATGCAGTTTCCTCTATTGATTTCTAGTAAAACTTTACAAAAGTTTTTAGTTTTCATGTTGAAAAGTTACCAAAAAAAAAACTAAAAAATATGTAAGAATTTATATGTGGCTTACGGCGAATCTCTTAGTACTTAGCATTAGGTTACGTACGAATCATTTTCAATAACAGTCGTCCTTAGGCCAAAATACGTCAGTGTACTAAATTTCATCAACATATCCCAAAAATCGTGAAGTGCGGGTTCAAGACCATGACTGAAGACGGACAAACGGGTAGGCGGACAGACGAACAGATAAGCGATTACTATAGAAAAGGTTGGATATATTTTAAGACGAAAGAAAAAAAATTATTAATTTCGTGATGATTACATTCACGGCCAATTTTCGGAATTAACCTGAC
Source organism: Glossina fuscipes (assembly GCF_014805625.2). Taxonomy (NCBI): domain Eukaryota; kingdom Metazoa; phylum Arthropoda; class Insecta; order Diptera; family Glossinidae; genus Glossina; species Glossina fuscipes. The sequence continues at coordinate 487,081 of NW_023998423.1, forward strand.
AACAGCAAAAAGAAAGAAGAATCCTAGGGCATATTTATAATTCAAGTTACCAAGTCGTAGTATATATATTAAGATATAAACAAGTTACGAACACTTACGTAGACAAGCAGGTATTACTTAAAATTGATTCCGCATTTCATGCTGATTAACTATATTTACATCTTTTGAGTCTACTCGACGCATGTTCCTATGCTTTACCAAAATTCCTTGCACACCTAATAAAGCCTTTATATAGCGTAGAATTATGCACACATACAAAAAATTTAAAGTCGAAAATCTGGATGCCTACTTTATGTATGTGTGCTATAATTTACTTATACATATACATGTACATAAATATGTGGAAGAGTTTAACCTTAAAAGTTATTTAACTCAAAGATAATAAATTATAATCTAACCGAACTGAATAGTTTTAGACAAGAAAATATTTTTCCGAATAATTCAAGGTTATCTATTGGTATATTTACATTTGATAGAGCATGCATGCTTAAGCATGTAATACAATGATTACAGAGAAACAAAGACATTTTTGCGCCTTATGTTTGCTTAGATATTGAAAAATCTTTATAAAATTCTGTAAACCATTGATTTAAGATAGATTCAAGGTTGTGTGCGTGTGTGTGTGTGTTTGTGTATGTTAACATATTGCATATGTTTAATCTCGAGTTAAGAAAATATTTGTAAATTGTCAAACACTAACGACAACTAACATGAAATTATTTTATTGCTTTCAAGGCTTCTTTTAACAAGCGTTACAAATCATTTAAGATAAGACTTCTAATTTAGTTAATTTTACATGTATTTATCTTTTCCAATTTCTTTATATTTTAATATCATAAATCAAAGGCAATTCAATTATTATTATATAAATGCCTAACGTCAATGGCAGCGTAAAAGGAGCGTCCTGGAGAAAATTGATAACAAAAATTAAAGTCGCTTTACCTTTGCTTACCTTAACTTTATATTAAATCATCTTTCATTTCATTATATACGGGTATACACACAAACGATAGCAACGAACACATCTGTAGAGCACATAACCAGCCAACCAACTAACTAAGCATGTAACCATCTATTTTCCATCCTTCTTTAATGATAAACTTTTTCTTCCCCTTTTTTTCATTGCCCACCCACCAACTAACTAACCACCTGTTAGACATGTGGTTTTGTTGCCACTGCTGTAGTTGCAAAAGTTACTTTGCCAGCTTTGTAATTAACTAGATCACATGCAGTTTGCTGTTTCGTAATGGAATTTTTTCTTCTTTTTCTTTTTACTTTGGTTTTTAAGTGAAAATTTCCCGGTGTTTGCACGCGAGCGCAAATTTTTAAGCAATTTTCCAGTTGTATAAATCATTTTATTTGTTTGCAAGCAAGTAAGCGTTGTTTTCTGAGATTGTAACAAACTTGGTTACAAGCGGTTATCACTGCGTTGCCTATGAGAAGACTGTCTATATGGAATATTGTGTTCAAAAAATAACGGGAACGTTGAAATAATGACTACGGTCATAGATTCGGAAGCAGATGGTGAACTTGGAAAGATTCCAACAAAACAGTCTCTCTAACCCTGGCGTTACATAATGTAAATAAAATGCTTGTAGAGGGACATTAGTTTTCTTGTTTTGAATTTTGTAGAAAAATTGATGAATAGTCATGGCAGCCCGCGATCATGTAACACGAAAAGCAGTACTCTGGACGTTCTTAAGGAATAAATTCAGACAATGGCTTCGAATTAATTCAATTCGTCATGCGCTAAGTTGTTCTTATTAAACCCCACATCATTCGCGATCCAAGGATATATTAAGGTTGTGCGGATGTATCCAACACTCACAAAGACTTGAGATAGAACGACAGTGTATTATATATATATATATATATCCAATAAAGTGTACATACAGTACCGCAAATTGACGTTTTTCTTATTAAAAACGGTATTTGTGAGTTGAGTGACCCTTAACGTAGTCCATATTTTCAGAAGTGCAATATAATTCATATTTAACTGCCTCTTCACAATCTTTAAAGTCTTTGTGCATCTGATAAACTTTTCGTAGCCTTATAACCTTTTAAACACCTAATTTCCTTTTTCAAACAGAATTTAATATAAATTGTTTTTTCATTGGAAGTCTTCGTTATGAAAATTTAACGACAATAACTTTTCAAAATTATAACAACTACTCTTTATAATTTAACAAAAAGGATGAGATGTAACTTATTGAGAGTTGCAGCAATTTATGTAAGTATGTTCGAAATACAAATTCCCTTTATTTTTTAAACACAGTACCGTCACACTGCTGTCTTTACAGTTTTTCTCGAGTGGGCAACAATTTTATAGGAGAAAAATAAATATTATTTCAATGTCTAAATGTGGGTAGGGTAGCTTCTTGAGCAACCAACCGTCGATAAGAAACTAGTTTCTATTTAGGGGAGTGATAAAAAGTGTGATTGATGCGCAGCACAACGCAAGCTAGGGTTGGCGGGCGAAATGTAATCGGCTTGAAATGTACCCAAATATTCTATGCCTAAGCATCTATCGTAGTACATATCAATTAATCTATTATATCCCTTTTATATTATATTTATTACATCACCTTCTAAAGAAGATCCTTTAATTAAAATAAAATCTCATTTTTTACTTTCCACGAAAGTAAAGGTGCTCTACCTTGCTGTTTGTGCCCTTCATACCTTTAAATATTCCGCAAACTTTTACAACAGAAAAAGGGAGAAACATGCGCCTAACCAATATTAGGTGTATAGCGTATCAAAATTTAATATTTTTTTTATACCTTAAAACCACGCAGAAGCTTGCTTCGTCAACTCCATAGAGTATAAAAGCTTGGTCAGTTTGAAAATCAGGATGCAACTTACCATGACTGTTTGCTGGTCTGTTTGTAGCAACTGTGGTACATATTCTCCCCCATCAAGATATCACGCACAAATTTTCAAAAGAATTTGAACATGATGATATGATGAAAATTTTCAAAGGATACGTGGTCCCTGCTCTATATTATATGAAAATTTAGTTCTTTTGCTTTTTTTTAGTTTTGTTTATGATAAAGGGAATAGATTCGAGAGAATACGACTGAATATAATTTTCTTACTTGTTTCCGTTTTTTGATGATGGCTTTGCCAATTTTGTTTTTTAGTAATCCTCGCCTAAATCTATACTGTAAGTTAAATAAAATATAATATATATAATTTTATGTAATCCATGAGATATAAAGAGTTGTGCTTGTGTCAAATTTTGATCTCGAACACTCGAAACTTTTTAGCTGATCTACAAGCTGCAACATATTCTACTCGATGCCTTTGTAAAAACGCATAATGCGTTTGAAAAACACAAGAAAATAGACCTGTGTAACCAAAATTCCCTATTGTACATTTTTTTGGTTAATTTTTTACTTTAGAAAAATTTTCATTATAAAATATTAAAAATTAAATCTGTTTTTAAAGGGCTCACTGTTCATGATAAATCTTATATGGAGCGAGGTCCACGAAATAGGTTTATGTTTCTTAAATTTAAATAATTTTTTAATTTTTATGTCAAATTACTATAGTGAATAGATTTTTATGAAACAACATTAACAAATAGAAGTAAATCGGTTCAGAAGATGATTCAGACTCATTTCAGAAAAGCTCAGAATCATTTGAGTCAGATGCGTCTATGTTCTTTCTTTCTTTCTTTCTTATTAACGCACATATTTTTATTATTCCATACGTTCATAGTTTATTTCATATCTCACTATTTTAATTTTAATTGTAGAATAAATACTCAAAGAGAATATAACACCCATGATCACTTTCCTTATACTTGCTCGTTTGACAACTTTAAACAAACGCACGACGCCACTATGCTATGACAACACGTTTCAACTCTGTTCTATGGAATCTGTGTCTAGTTGCTTCCTTTTTTTTCACATGATAATTACCCTATTGGCTGTTAAGTATTTTGCATATAGGCGTAAGCAAGTGCATAGGGGACAAGCAGTTAAGTTTATTTAAAGGATCTTCAGAGAAAAGTTTCGCACAACCTCGAAAATTTCGAAGTTTTGCTTATAATTTTTATTCTTAGGCAAATTAACTTTCGATCCACCTCTTTTTTATTCACTCATAAGCAGAGGTTATTTTATAGAAGACATTCAATGTTATCATAAAATTTATACTTTATTCAGCTTAAAATATTTTCACTTTGTTCAGTTTTAAATGACTTTTAATTATTTACTGAAAATCATCATTAAATTAAAAATGCCTTTAGAAGTAATATTTGAAAGATCCAATGGAATAATTACTAGATACCCATAAACTTTACAGCACAGCTTTTCAATTCTTATTCTGAATTATTTCAAGTACATCGATAATCACGCAATATGGTAGTAAAAATAACGTGTCTATGTGTATCCAAAATCCGATTGAACTTGGTGCGCAATTATAATATAAGTATAAATAAAATGGAACTTCTATGAACTTTGTGATTTTATTTAACCATGGTTTTACCCAAGTAAAACTCGAAAAACTTAAAAATATTTAAAATGGGCAATAAAACAGTTACAAGAAATATGTAAAGTTTATTTGTCCGATTTTTTTTTTTTTTTTTGTTAAATTATTTTTTCCGTCGAATTTTTCAAACCCCCACGGCAAAATAATCTTTCCTTCACGCTTTGTGCAATCCTCTCTATCTATTGCCCTCTCTGTACTACCAATAACGTCATCTTTCTTACGACTCGAAAATTGACTTCTCTCGCGCGAGAACTTCGCAATCGTTTTTTCGGTGCAGGGTTGCATTCCAGTTTTTACAACAATGAAACGAAATAGGATTGTGCAAGAAAAGAGAAAGCTGCATATTAGAATGTATAAAGAAAACATTTTGATGCAAACTTCGTTGCAATAAACTTTTAAACGAAAAAAATTTAATAAGTCTTCTGCAAAATTTTTATTATGTTACCCCCTCTTAGTGTAGATTATAAATCAAAGCTGAGGTCATTTATACTGTGGTAACAGGTTTTGAGTTCTAGTAATAAAGAAAATAATATATATAACATCACAAGGGAAAAAAAGGCCCAGTTTGAGTTGAAGTGTTTCTTTTACCTCCTTTCTCTTATTGCGTCGGACCTTTCAAACTTGAATGCAGAGAATTAAACTTTCACCATAATGTAGTCTAGTTTACTTTTTGATTATAGTTAAATTTTAAAAGTTCAATGTTCTAACAAGTGCTCGCAGCACCAACCACTATTTTAAACGTTCGTTAATAACGCGTGAAATATAAAAAAAAAAGAAATAAAGAAAAGAAAGAGTATTTAAATGTTAAATAAAAGAGCAAAAAAGAGGAAGACTCTCAGTATATAACAAATTGTTAAAATAGTAGCCAAGTCTTACAATTACTTCATCATTCTCTTTGGTGATGAATTAAGCTACTGTTCGTATAATTTCCGGACTCTTTCCGTTTTTCTTTTTTTTTATTATTAATATTTTTATTATACTCTTTAGAATGAATGTGAAAAAAATTAGCGTAACTAAGATATTTAAATTTTCTTCACTGTCTAGTCTTGTGTTGACTTCATAAAATTCACTGTGATGAGTGTAAGAGTATCCATCATGTTTTTCTTCATGGCGAAGAGTCCGCGCCTGGTCTTCACTCAGCTTGTAGCGTAAATGTAAAAAAAAAGGAAATGAAAAGTGAACTATTAGTTGCTTTCATTCATAATTCACGTAGCTTGGTAATAATATTTAAGGTCGCTCAACTGTATCCTGTTATCAACAATCGAGCAAAGGAAGAATTATTTAATATTTTTCACATTTTTTTCCTAGAACATGAAGAGAAGAAAAAATTTCTTAAAAACAATATAAAAATTATGATAAAAATAATATCCCTGTTTCGCTTGCCAGCACTTTTCAACTAGTCAGCCAAACCGTCAGTTCGAGTTTGATAAATGAAATTGAAAATTCGCTTAACGTTTCCCTTACAATTTATTCCAAGCCACCACCACCATTACCACCCCTGTTTGGGTATTATACATCGTTCCTATTTAAGTTTTCTCTTTCAATTCTATTCTTTCGTTAGCAGTAAGTTGTGAAAGCATTTTCTTAACAATAATAAAAAAAAAAATCAACATTTTATGCTGGCCTTGCAGTAGGTGTTAGTGGCACACTGTTTCTGCCTTATGTTCATTCGACCGCAGGCAATAAGTTCGTCGAGTTTAATGGCTCGCGTGCCCCTAGCGTGCCTAAATTTAGTTTACTAAAAAACTAATCGACAGCTGGTGACTTACCACTTTGGCAGATACAATATGTGATTACGAAAATAATTTGCATAAATGAATTCAGTTAAAGTGCTCACTTTACAAAATTCGACAATATTTACTTAACAGTTTCCAAATTTTTCGAATATCTAGCTTATCATAGTTGCCTGATTTAATAAATTGTTGTTGCACATGTTTTCCATGCGTTTTTTGTATTCATCAGCGAAGGTATATTTAGTTTGTCAAAATGTTTGCAACAACTACAAAAAAGTTTTAGAGAGAAAGGACATAGAATTTTGAATCAATATACGCATGTCTGCCCACCGTTCTTTTCATGTGAGTGTCTCGCACGTAAATCAAAAATTTCATTAATTCGGGAAATAGACCAAAGGTTTTAGTTAGCAAGATCGCCTCAATGTTTTACCTAAACAATATGGACGACGTGAGTTAACGTGTGCTGTTAAAAAATGAATAAATACTTCTACGACATCAATAAATATTGAAGATACTTTGCTATATCCAAGTTTTGAGGTACCATAAACCTAACTATTCTACCATTACATTTTATCATTTACAAGTTTATCGTGCGTTAACGTTCATAATTAGTTTTTTTATATCCATCACTAAATGATGAAGCATACATTCATTTTGTTAAGAAGTTTTCAACACCCAAAGGAAAGCTTTACTTATGTACGTTCTTAATCAGCATGAAGTTTTGAATCGATTTAAGCATGTCCCTCGATCCGCAAAAAGAAACCCATGGGCTGCAAATTTCGCGGAAATGTACGAAGTTCTTGTACGAATGAACCAAATCGGCCAAAGGACACTCCTACGCAGTATCACGTAAATTAAGAACACATTTGTTTTGATTACTTACAAACAATACAGGTCGTCCATCCGTCTTGACAAATTGACAAAATAGGCCACGTCTACACAATATTATAGCGTACCAAAAGTTATTTTTGTCAAAAGCTTATAACGTCCAGAAGAAGTCTTCAAAAACTTCAATAAGTATTACATTCTTTGACCAGTGTTAAATTCGGAACGCACCTCAGCACGTCCGTCTGTCCGAGTAGATAGTGTCTGCGTTTTCCCGTTCGTAAAAACGAATATAAGAGTGACGGGTGCACAATGTTCGGTCGCAGACGAAGGTTTTCTTTTTTTTTTGTTCTTTTTGTAAAGAAAGAGGTGGTTTTATAATTTTTAGAAGTCAAATGGATGCTCTTGTTGGTTTGCAACAGCTTCTGAGCAACGGTCATAAGAGCAAATAAACACTTGAAATCAAATAACGAATGAGATGCTAATCATCCTTGATTCAAGTCTGCTTCAATGTTGTTATCATGGTTTCTAAACAACATCTAACATTTTCTAGTGGTCGCATTCATCTGTGGTATCATTGGCTTGATCTTTTGATTGCTTGTTTAATCCAATTAAATTCTTCGTTTTCCTAGAAACTGCACTAAAGCGCTTATTAGTACCTAATTAGGACGTGGTTTAACACACGTGTCATTAGTGAAGGCGAAAAAAAGAAACGAAACGAAAACGCAAAAAAAAAAAATCCAACAGTAGCCTTGGCTACGACATTAGTGCTTGGTTGCAAAAGTATTTTTTCCTTTCTTCATTTATGTTAAATCATAGCGCGCGCTGTTACGATTCCAAAATATTTGCTATGCGAATGACAATAAATGAGGCTACAAACATTCTCCTTCTCCCGGCATAAGTAAGTTCATGGTTTCTCTTTGGTAATGAAGAACAATAAAGCACTTTTATTATAAATTTGTTATTTTATAAAGCAGTATTTAACGTCATGTTTATTTGGAGGGGAACACAAGCTACTTCTTAGGAAGGATGTTAAGGTAGAAAATTTTTTTTTTTGCATTTATATCTACTAGCAATCTAAAACTTATTTTCAATTTAATTTTCTGAGTTTCTTGTAGAGGAAAAAAGAAAATTTTTTAAAAATTTATAAAACGTCCGAGACTAAGTGATAATTTATTTTTAGATCAACTTTAGTCATGAATATCCATGTGGTCAAAGCCTATAAGCATACTAAAATTTACATTTAAAACTTTCATTTGTTATGAAAATTCTTTTTAAAGTGAATTTTTCGATTTAATAACTTTATATCTTTTTTCCAGGATACCACCATCGAAGGCAAAATATCGGTAATAAAAACAAGAAAGGACAATGTAACGGTTTTTCCCCGCACTCCTGATCACTGCTTCCTTATATGATTACGGAATTATCACGCATACGTACTATACATGTATGTACACTGGCATGTACACTGGAATGCCTATTAAATTCTCAACCCCTCCCGACACGAATTATTGAAAAATCAACGCTCACAGGCAGATGTTCGCTCTGGCGTACCAAAGAAAAAGGAGAAAAAACAACTAAGGAATGATATTCGGCTTTGACCGAATATTTTGTATCCACTACATGCATTCCAAAGAAACAGAAAAATAAAAAGAGTGAAAGAAGGAAATGAAATTACGATGTTCTTCAATGTTTGGTGGTAGTCGATTGTTTCCAGTTTTGTTCAGGTATTATAGGATGGCCCATAGAGGAACTTTTTATTGTTGTATTTTTGTAGGTTATGAATAATGAGAAAAAAAAACAAAATTTTTTTACCTTTTCAAAGTAAAGTATTTGTGATTTGTATTACACTAAAGGTGTATCCTGTGACCAATTGTGCTTATTTTTAATTTAAAAAAATTTAAGTGACTAGGAAAATGGTTACAGCAAATACTACCCTGCCCGACAGATGGACAGGAAAATAGATCTGTGTTTATCTTGAATTCAAAATTGCCAAGAAATAAAACGATATTTTGAAATTTAAAGCTTTCTTCTGGTTGTTGTAAACATATTGACCAAATGAATATACCGCCAGCTTTCAATGATTGGTATAAAAATAGTAGTTTACGGCAATTACTGCTGCTGTTCCTGCTGCTGTACGTACAACTTAAAAATGTATGTGGCGCGTTAAAATTTTCACCACTTACTTACACAACACAATTCAAAACGGATATCATAAGGAAGTGCGTACATATATGCATACTAATAATTGATATACTTTTTGTTGGTTTCTTTTTCCACTTCCTAAGGGTGTCTGCTCTAGCAGAGCAATCATAGCATCAGTGTGTGTATATACATTTACATACAGGGGTATATGAAAAATGAACGAAATAATGATTTTGTTTCGCCTCGTTCCTTTACTTTGTTATTCTGATTGTTACTATTGTTGTTATTGTTCTTTTTCTGAAATTATATACATATCCTTGATTTCGAGTTTATATGCACATAAGCCTTTTATTTTACTTTGTTTTTTAATTTTATTTTGAGTATAATTTTTTAGGAAACTCCAAGTGTTTGCTTAAATTTCCGTTATTTATATGAATAACAGCGTCGCGTGCATTAAAGTGCCTGGATGAGCTCGCAAAGATTTTTTCTCTATTTAATTATAAACAAAAAGGTACTTTTACCGTTTCACGAATTCTTGTTTACACAAAATTCACCATCGTTCGATTTATTCATTATTTAATCAATTTTTGCTGAACAGGATTGAATACAAAAATCCGCCATCAAAAAAATAGAAAAAATACATATGTATAAATAAAGTCTTTAAAAATGAGCTAAAAACAAAGAAAAAAAATATACAAAATTAAAAAGAAAGGTTGTCTGCAAAAATATATTTTTTTAGGTTGAGAGCTTAACGTGCCCAGCATAGCAAGATTTGACAACCGAAGAACTCCTGGATTTTCAGTAAAATTTGTTGCATGTTCGGGTGTTTCGATAGTTAAGCCGTGTTCGAGAATTAAACTTTATGTTTAGCATTATCCGCAATTATACGTTTCTGTAGGTCCATTCTAGAGCGAATTTTTCTCTATATTTCAATGGGTCTCTAAAGGTAATTGAAAAGACGATTGAATCTCATTTTACGGTTTAATGCGGCTGGATTTTCAGACAGCGGCGCGATACGCTTCAACAGTATCGCAAAGTTTGTAAGATGCAAGCAATCCTATCGAATACAAAACGGTACCTTTGCAAAGCACGATGGACTATTCTGCGTTACTGTTCATGTTGACGTCGTTGATAAGACGCAGTGCAACTTAAAAAAAGGACGTTTAATCCGTTCACGTCGCATTCTATTTTTATACGCTACAGCGCTAGCGTTGAAGGCAGATTAAGTTTGTGCGGATCCAGAAGAGTTTAAGATAGAATCCAGTTATAATAAACCAAGTGATTCGCAACAATTTTCTAAATCGACTTAAGTACGTTTGGTCATCTGTCCGTAATGTTTTGTCCAGCCCGCACACGTCACATTTTCCGAAATCATCAGTAGATTCGATCGGGCTATTCCAATCCATTGTTGAATAAAAAGAGGCGTTTGAAAAGATAAATAAGGCGTATGAAAAGATAAAATTATGTTATGAGGGGTTTAACGTTTCAGTTTTTACTGTGGTAAGTTTGTACAACCCAAGTACTTAGGACTCCCTACTCACATATGTATGAGAACAAGCTATAATTCTTGACATTTTAAAGCGAAGATGAATAAAGACGAAGCATTAGGCGAAATAGCGTAAGGAATTCAACGGCCAGCCTTACTACTCTTGTCTTATATTGTATAAATATTTTTCATACCCATCACCGAAAGATGAGGTGTACATTTATTTTATCGAAACGTTGCGCCCAGAAGTACATATACTCTTGATCAGCATAAAAGTCTCGATCGTTTTAAACGTCCGTGTGGCCGTCTGTCCGATTTTGCAATGTCTATTGTAAGCATTCTCCTCGCCGCAAAAATGAAACTATCAACTTCAAATTTGGCACGTCTGCTTTTCGAAAGGAATAAAAAATTAATTTTTTCGCTCATTATCCAGCATATAAATCTACAAAATTTATAGACGATGCTGTGATACCGCTATAAAATGAAAAAAATTTACTACTTCGACTTAATTTTATAGTGTGGCACTCACAATGTGGCAGTTTCAAATTCGGAATGCACTTGTATACATGCATATGTCCGTCCGTTAAATTGTCCATCTGTCCGTCTGTGCAACCGTTTAGTATCTGTGCAACACATCCTCCTGTTCGCAAAAATGAATGTGTCTCTTGCAAACTTGCAAAAAAGTTTAAAAATGAAAGAAATTTTTAAAACAACACGCCTATTATGCCTACAGACTTGCGTACAAAAAGTGTGAACAATTTTTGCTTTTCGTGTTTTTCGCTTGTTAGCATAATAACTAGGGTATTAAAGTTTGGTTCTTCAACTTTTTCTAGGATCACGGTGAAACTTAATTTTGTTACTTATTCTTTATGAACTTTCATAACTGATCAATATATATTTATTATAAATCTCTGTTATTCCCGTAAGATTTTCACGCATATGTGTTCAAGCAAATATCTGTTTATTGATTGATTTACATATTCACATGTATGAAAGACTCAGCAAGATTTTTATCAGATGAGTGGAAACTAATCTGACTTCAAATGTAAAAATTATATTGTGAATATTCTTAGAGAGAAAAAAAATCAAAAAAAAAAATTTTGTGTTAAGCGTATATAAATAAAAACAAACAAAAACGCTACAATGAAACGTGGTTCACAATTAAGTGCTCGACATTAGGCTGCAGTTATGCATACAACGACTTATCAAAAATAGGTGTTATATTATAAGCGGTCGAAAATGTGGTCCCGTCCGAGCCTTTTTAGCGTTCGTCCTGCGGCCAAAGTATGTCGAGATACTAAATTTCATCAGAATGTCTCAAAAACTGCGCCCTGTTTGTTGAACACAAGAATACATGACAGACCGACGAGCAAACAAGCTAAGAAAGTGATTCTGATCGGTATACGAAGAAGTGAGTCTACCTAAAGCCCTTTTAGATATGCGTCCGCAAAAACTTAACATACCCCTGTACTACGAGTGATGTAGGGTATAAAAATGGAAACGATTGGATCAAAAGGCGCAAGCTGACAAATAAAAAGAATATAAGAGAGCACAACGCCAATATTTGTTCTTGGAAAAGTGGACACTACAGTAGGTATCGATTTAATGGCGGAAACCAACAAATATTAACAAGCAAACCTTTTCGCGTCTACTATATTTCGAAAAATAATTACTACAAAAAAGAACATTTTTCTGCATATTAAGCATTGCCTGACAGCTAAGTTGTTATGAATTGTATTTAGATTTTTAAAATGAAAATTTTCACCCAAAGTAGCTACATTACAATCTCAACTAGAATCTAAGGCTTAGAAAAAAGACAAGAGTAAGTGTTAAAATCAAATCAATTCATCTTCTATTAAATATATCTCATAAATATATCTCAAATTCTGATAATTTTATAGTTTAACTAAAAATATTTTATAATCGTTTACGGATGAACGGACAATATGTGTTTGTGTGCTTAAAATCTCGAAACGACCTCTTAACGGTTTGGTTGAACACAAGAAAACAAGACGAATGGACGGATAGACAAGTACAAAGGTAGATCTATCTGAAGTCGTTCTAAGTGTTGCATATATACTTAATATATTCTTGTATCACAACTAAAGAAGGATGTAAAACTAATAATCGAGTTTATGGTTATAGAATGGAACTGTAGCATTTGATCGGCACAACCAAGCAAACTTTGCAGCCAATTGTTTGAAAATTAAAGCAAACTGTGACGACCGAAACGCCGAGTGGGTAAGTCAGTGGTCGTGGCTTTAAATCTCAAGCGCGGTAGAGTTTTCTTTACTCGTAGGTAGAATGAATGCTCCCTCAGTAAATCCGTAACACTTGCCGGTTGGACACATCTCTTCTGGGAGATTCCCTATTTTTCCCTATCCTCCCTATTTTTTCTCATTCTTCTTCTTTTTTCTGACCGTCACCGTGTCACACACATGGTGAAGATCTACTGAGTGGTTGGTCATAGCAAAAAAAAATAAAAAGTATTTTTCGATTCCGGTAGTGAAATGAAATAATTCTGTTCCTGTTGCATAGGACACGAAAGGCTCATAAATAAGTTTTACATTGATTAAGTTTAATTGACTGATATTGACAAGTTACGCAACCAGGCACGTTAATGTCAATTTGATTTAATAGAACCGATGTACCGATGGTATGGTTTTACAGCGTAACCAGTACGTTGTGTTTAAATTTCCGATTTCAACTCTTCTGGTCCCTCTTTAATCGGAAACTCACAATTGTCGTTTTGAACGACTTGCTGTATATATTGAAAACTGAAGTGGAGTATGTTTCTTCTTTTTCAAAAAGACTGCCTTTGGTATTTAGATGATTTTCAAAATAAGGATTCTCCAAAGATCGTTTTAATTGCACTTCAAAATTGGAATAAAGCAAGATGACTTTGTTTGAATAAACTTATTAGATGCTAAACGCTTACCGCCCTATATTGCGTTACCAGTTTGCTTCGAAGTGTAACTATAGGACACATTGCAGGAAACAAATCAATATGAAGCTCGATATGAAATAAACTGTGAACAACGGAAGAGTGTTTTCTGTTGCAGTAAAATGACTACAATACCCTTTTTTAAAGAAATTGGCAGTTTGATCACCTATATTGACAAGGGAAATTTGCCGCACCATATATAATACTTCAATTTTTGAAAAAGTCTTAGACTTGAGTTACGCTCGATAGCAAACGCTTTCAACTTAATTTATTTACATTGCAAATTACCTTTTCAACAACTTATCGTAATATTTTGCGAATCCTACAAAAATGCCTGCCTAAAGTGTAGCTCATAGTTTGATTCGAAAAAACATTTAAAATTAATTTCTAAACCCGTTAGAAAATTTGTTTTTATTTTCAAGCCAGAAAACCCATTTACAATATTAATCAAAAATCCTCGACAAGATACTTTTGCAGTATACCTATTTAACAATAGCTACGCTTATAACGTGTTGTTAAGAAATTTTGGAGCATTTAGTTTGTTCAGTTTTTCATAATTTTACCGCAGCTTTTTAGATATCAAATGGTTTTGACGGTGTTAGTACGTTCAGTATAAATATGGCTTTACATAAATAAATAAAATCTACTCACACAACATGTAAAAGAAAATGAATGCACTAACACTTATGTGTCGTGGTATGGCCCTTTGTTTTTGTTTTCCAAGCCCTCATAAACAGGAGCTAGTTAAGCTACTTGAGTTAAAGAGTTATGCGCATTGCAGTATACATTATAACGGCAACAGTAACATCAACTTCAACCGTCCTAGCCGACCAAAGCTTGCATTCTTCTTCCTTTTCTTTGGGGCCTTTTAAGTATGCCATGATTTTGTTATTACATCAGAAACACAACGTATATATGTATATATATATATATATAGATATATATATATATATATATATGTACATGCATATACGTAGATACATATATATCGCTGCAGAATTCTATAATTGACTGTTTAACAACGTATATAACCCATAAACACAAATACATGCATATTTTTTACAATCCCTACTAACATACTTATGAATTTTTTTTGCAGCGCGATGGAGTATTTTTGTGCACATGCATGTGTAAGTAATAGTTCAGATGAGTGTGTGGACCTTTCTCGCAGCATATTTTTTCTTTTGATTATTTTTTTCACAAACTCTAAATCGTTTGTATTTGCTTTCACATACTTGTACAACATGAAATTCATGTGTGTGTTTGTTTTCTCTGCTTTCTCTAGTTTTTCCTTTGATACTACAAAAAACCACAAAAATAACATTTTCTACAAGAGAGAATTATAGCAAGAAAAAACAGAGAAGAAACAAAAGCTTAGCAATGGCATCAACCTAGGGACTAGCATTCTTCGCTTATTCACTATTTTCCGAGTGTGTCAGACCAAAGTTTGTTTGCATTCAAGAAGTTAAAGTAGAGTAAAGTATGTTTACAGTCAGCAAATGCACGCACACAAACATGCATACGTACATTTGTATATTTATATATACATATACACACATATAAACTTACTCTCCCTTTCGTTGTTTTTTTTGGAGTAAACTACATGAAGATATTTATGCACACATACGTGCATGCATGTACATATGTATATTACATTTGAAGACACATACATGTAAGCTTCTGTTGACAATAACCTAAAGGCAAACAATGGAATACGTAAAGACGTAAATATGTTGGAATGTATGTATGCATGTGTGTGCGGGAGTTTGCACCTACAATTTACTATACTATGTATAGTTTACATACACATATATATTTCGCGCAGTAGCAGCGTTGCTTCAACTAAACATTTATAGTGTTTTTCAAGTCAAGTCTTCAAGATGCACAAACACATACTTAGACTTTTTCATACTTGGGATGCATAACGGCGAAAGCATTTACTTTAAAATATTGCGTATAAAAAACTCATATACAAAAAAATTCAAACAAAACAAAACAAATGCTTACTGTATGTAATAAGAAGTTATCGCCGTCATTATATGCATAAACATGTATTCCCTCTACGTATGTACCATATTTGCGTGTGCAGCTTTAACGCTGTTCTTTTCTATTTGTTCCGTTTTAAGAAAAAAAAATTATTTTGCAAATTTCTTTATTTACATCTTAACTGCGATATAAAGGTATTGAAATTTTTATAAAGGACATGAAGAAAAGGTGTTGAGAGAACGCTGTCTGCCCGATAATGCAACTGTGTTTGCCTGAATAAAATATGTAGACCAATAATCACAATAAGGGAAAAATTATTATGGTAAAGTCATAATATAATCGTTTCATAAAAACTATTAATAAAGGAAGAAGACGAACCTTTGACCCGGGAAATCTTAATTATCATTATATTATCCTTTCCTGTTTAAGAACCATGTTAGTTTATAGCAAGTGTATGATATCTTAAGAACATTCAAAAAACTTTGATACATACAATCTAGAAACTTCTTTAGGCCGAATCTCTAATTTCTCAGCGCTAATTTCGATGCTTGGAGTAAGAACTAATTTGAAATCTGCTCCTGTTTCTTTATAAGGCCTGTTCGCGACGTATTTGACTATGCGGACCATCGGCTGTGTTTGACCATGCAAACTAAATGTTCATGCTAAGTTTTCGACTTGTCTTAATATAATATTTTAGGTTAGTTACAGTTGTCTCAGACTTTTGGCTCCTCAATATGCTTGTACAGTCTACCATCGTACGTCAAATGAACATGTGGTAACAAAATAAATCAGAAAAGGAATCAAGTAAAGACGTATTGTTCGTGCAAGTGTTTCAATATTTCAAACCATCACATTGTTGAGGCATAGCCTCTAACTTTAGAATATCGTTTATTCCAGGCCTCATACGTTTCTAGCTTTTAGGTATAAAACGGGCGAGGTACGCTTATGTGTGCCGATCTAGTGATTCGCTTCCTTTCTACACTTATAAAGCTTCCTTTTTAGCCTTTGAGTTTTTGTTTGCTTATTTACTTATGTTCTCTCTCCTAACTTACAAACATAAAATTTACTTCTTAATTCGTAGATTAGTTTGTATTCGGCTGATAGATTTTGTAACCGGGTTTTTTGTACTATATGTGTACTTAATAAATAAAAAATAAGTAGAAGTTCAACGCGCAATTTCTCCATCGGTATCAACGATTGATCTTCCGAAATAGATTACACTTTTTAGGCTCGATATAGTTCGTGTAAAGTTCGAGGATAGGATTACACTGCTCAATACTTCGACTCGAACTATAGTCTTTAGTGTAAGTTCAACTCCGACGATGTTCACTGGTATATCTTGGACTGGAACGGCACTATTTAGCATAAATTCGACACGAACGATATTCTTTTTCTTTCAAGAATAGCAAAAAATACATTCTTTAGGTTGAGATTTAAGCTAACTAAAGCCATATCCTCTTTAGTATAATGTCTATTAAACAAAATAACAAATTTAGTCCTCAATCGAATTACGTACTTTAGAGGTATTCTTCGCGTATCTTATATAATATTGTAGATTGTCTTCGTTCCCAACTATAGAATATGTATGTGCATACAATGTCATAAATTGAAGGCAACTGTGCTTCCATGTTGGACTCTGCTTAAGATTTGAATTAACTTCTGACATTTACCTTTGAAGTCAGATATGCTTTCGAAAGTTTTCTTTTCTCTTTCAGTCAGTACTTTGTCTTCTTCTTCTTCTTCTTCTTATTTACTTCTCTTCTCTTAAAAGACACTTTGAATACAGGAAGTTCATATTAAGCAATTGCGTCTTTCAGCAACTTAATTCCTCCTTAAATTTACTACAATTATTTAAAAATTCTTAAGACATTTTTGTAAGGGTGACAATAATTGTATACCTGAATGCATTATAAGAAATTGAATTCATCAAGCGACACATAAATTCAAATATAAATTTCAAAAATATAATTTGCTTGAATGCATTTCAGACCCGCATATGTCACGCAATTCTTCTTTCAATATACGATATACGCTACCATAAACCACCACTGCTAGAAACCATGCACTTCTATGCAATAAAAGGCAAGGGTAGCGGAAAGAAGTTACACGCATCTGTGTTTATATTTAGTAAGAAATTCTGCTTCATAAAACACGTTCTACACGTATTCCTCTTTTAATGGTTTAGTACATACATTAATAAATATAAAAACGTACATATATTTTTGTGCAATCTTCTCATAAATGCGCGAACTACAAACCGAAAAAATTAAATTTTTTTAAGAGTTTTATTTGAATTTTTTTTCGCTTGTATTCTTACCAACTTAGTATGTGAAGGTCTGCGTATATATTCGAGACAGCCTATTGCCGAATATAGTAACCTTACCCAAAAAGTGGAGGAACAGTAAGCAACTCATAGCTTATTGAGAGACCGTATTTTTACTATTAAACAAAGAATATGTGTGGTATATACATGTGTATTTGTTAACAGAATATAGATATAGAAATATATAATTTTTTTTCATTTTTAAAACTTTATCAAATTGATTTTCCCTTTTGGTATTTTAAGCCGTTTAAATTGTAACAAGATTTTGGAAATGTCGGTTATCTATATTCTGTAAATGTTCTTATACTGTTTTTTTGTTTTCCTCGTTTTTCCTTCCTTTCTCTTCTTTCTTATCTGTTCGTGAGATTCTTTTTTTTGTTCTTCTTGTTACTTGGCCGTTTTTCTTCTTCTCAGCGTGGAATTACCATCAAATTGTTTTCTTCCTCTTCAGCCTTTTACTCTCTTCTTCTCATCTGGTGTTTTGTTTGATCTTTTATTCCCATTTCTTCTCTGGTTTTCTTTTCCTCTTGCACTTCCCTCCGCCACTTCTCATTCCTTCCCCTCCTTGCGTTTCTCTTTAATTTTCTTCTTCCATCTTTTCCCCTATTCTTTTCTTATTTATTCTTCCCTCCTCTTCTTTTCTTCCTTTTTGTCCCCTGTGCTTGTCTTATTTTTTCTTTCCGTCTTTTTGCGTTCCATCTTTTCTTGTTTTCTCGTGTTTTTTGCTCTTTCCTTTTACACTTCCCTACTCTTTCCATGGATTCTTTTCCATTTCCTGTCTTTCCATAACTCGATTTATCTCCCCTCTCCCCTTCCCTCTTTACCATGATCTACTCTCTTCTGTTAAGGTTTTCTTCATACATCCTCATCAACTTAATTCCAAACTACGCCATAAAACTATTCAATTTCCAGTTAATAGCGGAATTTGTAGGGCGAAGAACTCAAAATACTATTGACTTCCTATAACCTTTTTTTTACTTTCATATTAGCAACGATTCCTTGCCACCTTGGTGGTGGCAGATAAAAGCACAGATGGCTTTCCGCACTGCAAATTAGATTTTTACAATCGATTAGATTACAAGTATAAAGTGTTTTTCAAGAAATCAGCACAACAAACAAAATCTTAAATTGCTTGCAAAGACAGCCGTAAGATTAATTTAAAAGCTTATTTTACCCGTTCGAAATAGCCTGCTATTGTAAATAATAAATGAATATAAAGCTGCATGAAACGTCATTTGATGGTTGTCATGTTTTTTTACCCAAGCCTAAAATGCTGAGATTTTTCAACTCCACCTTTACTTCTTAAATTTGTAAAAACTCTTTCCTTCCCCTGTGTGATGTATGGTGTAGAAATGGATATGATTCGATCAAGAAGCGCAAGCTGACAAATAAAAAGCACACAGGAAAACAAAAGCTCAAAATATGCTCAAATATGCCTTACAATTTCACCGTAAGTTAAATATTGTCTTATGATAATTGTATAATTTAGGCAAAAATGTTATTTAATCTTTTACGGATTAACGGACAATATGTGTTTATGTTCATATGCATTTAAAATCTCGAAATGACCCATTAATGATAAATATATTTTGGTTAATTGTTCCAATTCACTCTTCACTATGATTCATCGAAATGTATTATCTTTTCAAATTGTCTTATCGAGAGATTGTCAAAATTAAATTCCATATGTACGATGTTTAAAACACAATATTCATATGTAAAGATTGTCAACATATTTCTAAAGATAATCATAATAATAATGTTTATAGGCTACATAAATACTTACAACAGATATCACAACAAACTAACCCGTATATCTGTTTATATGTATATTGAAAGAATTGAAAAAGTGAATTACATACGATGATATGATTGTACAAACCTATCACACGTTTAACAAGAATTGATAACAAATGCAGTAGAGTCAACATGTTTTCTTATCACACATATCATGTAAGATTTTACTCACAAATTATGATAAAGTAGCAGGAAGATTAGATTTAAGTAGCAAAACAAGCGCAGCAAGTGTTTTTCAATGTGAAACTGCAGTTGACATTTTAAAGAAATGAGTTATTGTTGTCAAGTTTTTGACAAGCTTTGTGTAGAGAAAATAACCGTTGCCTATAATTAGGGTTTGACGGGATCAAATGAATGCAGTCTAACGTTAGGAGGAGTAAAAATTATTAAATTAATTATATAGAAATGTGAATTGCAAAACATCGCCACTTCCAGGATTTTTTGTAATATAAGTCCTCCAAAAAAAAGAAGAACGAGAAGTGGAGCAAACATTCTCAGTTCAACACATTGAGATGATACGCTGCTTTGCTAAGTTGGGTTTTATCGTAGTGTGCAATCAATTGGGGGATGTCCCCTGCTTGTATACCAAAGAGGCGTTCAGAAAGAAATGAGGAACTGAGCTGCTCATACGCATTGGCCGATATAAACCAATTAAGTATATGTATGAATTCGCAGATGAAGATCTAGTAACATTATGAGTACAATTTGTGCGTTTGATTGCGTATGGATTCAAATCTCTTTTAAACTTGATCTGCATACTATTGAAGCCAGACTTAAGTTTTCAATGTCGATTTTCGCATCAGTAAATGTTCCAAGGATCGACAGATAGATGGAGACAATTCAGTTGGTGTTTAATTTCAATGTACTGAGGAATGTGTGTACCATGTGGGTTGGTATTTTAAAAGCCAGGACGGAACTTTTTATACCGACTATCCCGAGTCTTTCTGTGCCACTTTATTCATAGCTTATTTCAAAAAATCAGATAATAGCGCACGTAAAACGAACAGACTAATCAGGATTATATATAACGCAAGTAACAGAACAAGCGCCCGCTGCTGATTAGCGGGTGCAAAAAACAACAAACAAAATATAGGTAAATGAACTTTTTATTTATCTGTTAAACAAGAGAGTTTAATATCCTCTGCCTTTATATTTCAACAAAGCAAACAGCAACAATAATAACAGCTATTGCAACAATCTAGGACACACTTATACGACACAATCATTACGGTTGCAGGCACTTTTCTTGGGTAGACAACCATCGAACTCACGTTCAAAAAGATATCGTTGCACAAAACATAAAGCTTTAGTAACAAAAATCCAAAAACTACGACTCCATCATGTCTCGCTTAACATATAAATTATGCTGCAGAACAAATGTAAAATTCACGTGATTCACAAAGAAAAACAGACACGTAGCAAAAAAAAAGACGTGTAAAAACATAGAAAAAAGAAAAACAAGATTTACAGAAGAAGAAGACAAAATAGCAAACCTTCTTGGGCAAAAAAGTAGACCTTTTTTCCTCCGAAATTTCTTCGCAACAATCAAACGAATAAAGAAAAGAAAAAAGCGTAATAAAATCTATATACGTATGAGTGCGCGTAAGTATGCACATGTCTTTCATGTCTAGGTGTGTGTTTGTGTGTGCCCATAAGTATGGAAGTTTGCTTGGTTACATTCACGTATCAAATGAAGTAGAAAGATTTTAACTTTGACTCCGCTTTTTTTTTTCTTTTTTGGTTCTTTTTTTTTTCTCTGCACGCAGCTGCTTGTCAGCTCTTATTTAAAGGCAACCAAAGGATGCAAGATATAAAACCGTGAGACGTACAAATAAATCTCCGTTTTGTGTGCATGCTTGCCCATATACTATGTGTATATATATGATAGTATGCATTTTGCTGTGTGTGTGTCTGGCTCAGTTGCCACTTCTCATGTGCAGATGTTCTTAATGATACCTATAGGCGGCTAGCAACCCTTGTTGCTTATGGTTGTGGTACAATTATTTATTTCAAGTATATTTTGCGCTTGTTCCACATATTTCTTACCTCCCCTTTGATGAATTTATTTGTAAATACATATGGATATGTATGCAGATTTGTGCCTCGCACTATGTATGTTATCACCCTTATCGCTAACATAACGATGGATTTATCGGCAAAATTTCATATGCTCTTGGTATTACTGCTTTGCTATTTATCAAGTAGACATTCACCTCTTCTTACTTCTTTTTAATTGAGTTATGTTTGTTTTCTTAATTCGAAAGAAATACTTTAAAATCGTTTTCCTCCACATTAAATGGGTATATATCAGCAATAGTTGCCTTGGTGCTGGGGAGAAAATTTCACCGAAGGCTTAAGATGTAATTGGTTTTTAATTCTGTTTGTATCGGAGTCAAGTGTTAAAATTAATTAAGCTGGAGATGGATCCTATCCATTTAAAATGATAGGATTGCTCATAGGACAAAGATACCCTTGCCTTAGCATTTATTAATTCCTCTGTCTTTGCTTGCTTTCCGTTTCTCTACTACTCCCTAAGTTTATGTTTAACTATTTGACATAGTCTGTGAAGCGTTAGACGATTTATCACCGAACACCTGCGACTAGAATCACACGGCATAATTCTGAACTTTATAAGGATAAATATACAGTCTACTCAAAACTACGAATTCTTCCCACAACTCCTTTAAGTTACAATAATAAGCTGCTTTCGATGTATGCTGTCGAAATGAAAATGCAACCCATAGAGAGTCGACTTGCTGTTTCCAAGAACATTTATTAATTTCCTCAGCTGGTTTTTGTAAAGACTGTACGGGTTTTCATAAGGAGAGTAGAAAGCAAAAATATTTATTTTAGAAAAAATGTTATCTTTCTGCCATAGACCAACCTGAGCCCTTCTGAACTCGCCAAATCATTATTAAGTTATTGTTTAGGAAGGGTCAGATATTTAAAGGGCGTGACAACCGATATTTATGTATTTATATATGTACTTATGCATAGCTACCCTTACAGATGCATTATTTCCAATCATTTTCAATCGATTAATGCGTTAACACATTTAAGTTGAACTTTTCTCCGAAAGATGAGAGTTTATTCGTTTTGTCGAAACGTTTTCAATCCCGAAAGGAAAACTTTAAAGGTCCCATAAGGTATGCATGTTCTTAATCATCAGCAAATTCTGCATAGATTGATTCACGCCCATCTATTCGTCCGTCCACCTATCCGTTCGCGTAATAATCTATTGCGAACATTCTACTGCAAATTTGGTCAAAGGACACGCCATTGCCACGTAAACTGAGAATACCTTCGTTTTCCAAAGAGGGAAGAAGTGGGGAAGTCCCTTATAAGTGTAACAGGGTGATGATCATAAAGTAGGACAAAGGGATACAGAGCGGTCGCAGACTAGTGGGGATGTCCCCGATCGGTAAGAACTATGCGTTTACTTACTTAATTTATTTATTAATTAATAACTAACATTGTTTCTTTTAAGAATAAATTTTGTTTACAAATGCTTCAAATTCCCGAAACTTTCTGCATAGGAAGCATTGTTTTTTTTATAGGCGTTAATAAAACTTTTGTCTGCTACGTATTAAAACACTTTAAAAGAAGACTAATGGCATTGCATTCATGATATGTTGAATTTAAACGATTCATTAAAGCAAAAACATTTGTCAAAAACAATTGGTGTACATTTACACCGATGGAGCATATCATACCTTACATGAGGAATTTGATTCTAGCGCAAAAGTTAACACAAAGCGCAAAACAAAAACAAAAGTTATTATGTATTATACTATGTTAACTCATATACATGTATGTTTAATATATATCTTTCCTATTACTAACTTAAATTTTAAGAAAATGCAATAACAAACAAGTAGGAAGTTTAGCAGCATCGTCGTTATACCAAGAAAATCAAAAAAAATAATAGTGATTCAATTGTCTTGCTCTGTAACAGTGAATGGTCGCATTTGATCTTTTCTATTTTCAGGATAAAAGTGGAACTTTATATGATGTACGTGTTGTACTATATGACGAAGGGGTAAAAAACACGCACCATAGGCGTGCGGCGGTTGCAGGCGTTTCCTTTGACTCGTGTCGTAGGTCGTTATCAGTTTATTTTGCGAATTTTTGAAAGGTGTTTTCATTTTTCCAAACGAGGAAATGCTTACCCGTATAAGCGAACACACATCTGGACGTAAAGGTTTTGGAAACAAATGATAATCTGATACACTATTATACTATATAGACGCCGCCGATCTTTTCTATTTTTGTTTAGCTACTACAGGATCATCCACAAAATGCACGTTCAAATTTTCATCGATGTATCTTACCCATAAACTATGAGTAGTGAGCGGAAAACCAATTTTTTTATCCTTCTTGAAAAATAAATGCATCAGTTTAAGTCGTACTATAGGCGAATCGTTCGATCGATTTGGCCCATTTGCAAAACCAACCATCATGCAAGAATTTCCAACCCCTCTGCCAAATTTGAAGGCATAGTTTCATTTTCGCGGCGAGGAGAACGTTTGTAACGGATATTATGCAGGTGGACAGACGGACTTGCGTAAATCGATTCAGAATTTGATCTTAATCAAAAAACTATATAGAAACTTTGAAGCCTCCTTTTGGGCGTTGGAGATGTTTTGACAAGCGGAATATACCCGTCAGCCTTCGGTGATGGCTATAATGAGAAACCCAATATGTCGACAGTGGCTAATATGACAATAAACTCACCGCTTATTATTCTTTACTTAAGATCACCACCAAAATTACCGAATAACAGCTGCTCTATATTAAATCTGGCGCTAATACGTAAGAATTAATCTCTTGATGTATGACACAATGTACAGAACAGCAAACGATCGATTGTATAAATGAACGTTAAACTTGCTGAGAAATCTTACTGACGAAGAGAGCTCGAATAATCACTAAGCGTAACATTTATTTCAATTGAAGAACATTATGGGTTTTGTATACAGTGATTATAAGGGTGTAAAAGAGAGGAAGGGAGAGACTGAGACAGAGAGAGAGAGAGAGAGAGAGAGAGAGAGAGAGAGAGAGAGAGAGGAAAGAAGAAAGAGAGCAAAACGAGTCAAACAAATGTAGCCAACTGGCTAAAAGCATTTGTTTTGCTGTTGTCCGATAAGACATTTGCAGTTAATTACATATAGGTAAACATTTAAATACACGGTGAGTGAGTATTTTCCAAACATTTTGTCCCATACACCTCTCACCCAATATCACCTAAACAGCTGATGAATTTGAACATAAGAATGCCCCGGTTTTATTTTTTTCTTCTACTAAGAAAAATGCGTCATCAAAACAAACCAAAAAAAACTCGGGTTAACAAAACTCAAAACACAAGCAAGCACACACGCTTATACGTTTATATATTCATGTTACATGTGAGTAATAGGAGCATTGTATGCGCGTAAGCAGATACGCTCACCAGAGGTGAGTAAAACGTTTCATAACAATTAATCGAGTAAATGGTGCTTACTAAGGCTACAGTCAAGACGTATGCGCAAACTCGGTCTGTGCGATTTATTGCATTTACTTATATATAAAGTTTAGCGGGCATTATTTAAAACAAGTAAATAAATAAAGGATGGGTTGGGTGTTTTATTATAATTAAAAAACAAATTGCAATTATTAATGACAAAAAAAAAACAACAAATCGTTTTGTTAAACGTAAAGTGAGTTTCAAAAAATAAAACGGAAAGCAAAACGAGATTAAAAACAAAGCCATCACAAGTGTTAAGGAAATAAACAAAAAAAAAAAAGAAATAATAATAATAATAACAATTTTGCATAAATTACCTAAAATTGTATGCAATAAAATAAAGCATTTGTTGATATATTTTTCGTAACCGCCATTGACCTTAAAAATATTTGAAATTTTAGCCTAATAACATAAACTTGATGTGGATTTACGTATCATTTCTCCCTCAAGGTAAGTGATATTTTTTCATTTTTTTGGAAAAAATATTAAATTAAAATTCTATATACCTTTAATAACTAATCAGATAATAGAAGTGATTTTGTTTGTTATGTTTGTAAAAAACAGAATAAAAAATATTAGTAAAGAATTGAAAATAATAAAGATTACAATAAAATAAAAAGAAAAAAATTGTTTTTGCAAAGAATAAAACAATAAAATTAAATGATTTGTAACAAAAAAATTTTGAATCAAAGCGAATATTATTCATAGTGGATTTACTACATGCATGCATTTTAGATTAATTAGGTAACCCGGGCGTAGTGCGGAAGACGCCAGCTTACGCTCACATAAGCCACTAGATCAACGAAGACTACCAAGTTTGCCCGCAAAGCAGGCACTCACATTAAGTCTATAATATTCTGTAGGTAGACTAAGAGAGATTGAATATTAGGCTAATGTGCGTGCGTTGAAAAATTAAACTAAGTTTACTTTTGCTTTTATAATACGGAAAAGAATTCGGAAATGTACGAAATTCTCTCTGAAAGGTACGCAATTTTGTTTATTGTTATAATCGATATCACGTTTGCGGTAGGATTCTCTTTATTTTTGTCCAGATGTACGTGGCGGCCAGAACAACTTGAGATAGATCATTATATAACTATTGTCAATCACTTCTCATCTTTCTGCCTGCCTATCCCCTTTTCCCTCTAAGGTGTGTCTATATATTCTCAAATACATACAAGGCATCATTTGCAAGATATTTTACTTGATTTCTGCACACTGACTTGCATCCTTTTGAAAGTGAATGCTTCTAGGAACTATTTTAAAAAAAATTGCTGTTTGACTTAATATTTTTATTTCTAATATTCCTCGCTAAAAATAAAGCTTTAGAAAACCAAACAAATGACAATTTAAGCGAAATTAGACCATGTTTTGAGATCATTTTTTATCCTTAGATTTTTCCAGATCTAAGTGCGATTCGTCACACAGTCACACAGCGACTACTACCTTTGTCTTTCGTGTTCCCGATTTCTTTTTAACCATTATTTTGGTATGGGGAAGAAGTTAGTCACTGAGTAACTGACTATATGAACAACAAAACTTACGAAATTTTTACGATACAGGGTTACGGACACAGGATCGTCATTTGAAAAAGCGGAATTTTTTTCAATTTTATAATGACAAGAGATCAAATATAATAAGATAATTAGCACAAAGATTTTACTGTGTTAAATATGGCTCAGGTAGATCTATTTTTTATATATCACGAAAATTAAGCATTTATAAATCGAAAATCGATAATTCTTCAGTTAATGACGAAAAGATATATTTTTTTGACAAAAGAAATAATTGCACTCAGACCGACCCGAGTCATCATCTTTTTAAATTTTACGAGAAGTAAGCCCTTATGCGGCAAAAAAGTTCAAGCTTGCAATTCATGATAGTTTCAAAACTAGTTGAAGAAGCTAAGGAGGTCTTCGACAAGCAAAAATTAATTCTCATTTGGACCAAGTGACTGCTGATAAGAGATTCTTTGTAAGAAGTAAGACTCCACATGTTCTCACGTTTGTTATTCGCGACAAAAATAAATTAAAAGTGGTTGTGCTAAATTTGAACCACGTACTTCACATTTTGGATCCCCGACTAAACTAGACTTTTTTAAAAAGTCATTTTTGTACGTTTCAAATTTATAACTTAACTCTTAACTTTGATCTTTACGTTCTTTGATCATTAGCAGCCATCTTGGTATAGGGCATTTAAAATTCAACCCTACTTAACTGTAATGTTTTAAATTGTTAGCATTTACGTTGGTTGCGATGGAAGAAAATTCTTTTTTTTATATATAAACAATATATACATAACAGATTTCACTTGATTTAATCATCGGGTAAGCTTCTGATAGTCTTTATGACTCATAATGCATGTTGGCATATGCAAGCGTACAGTCATAACATAACATGTCATAGTCAGAATCTTATCAGAAACAAGTTGACCACAAGCAAATCGCATCAAACAAAGCAATGACTGGGAATTTCTGGTTTTTATGAGAAAGAAAGATGTATAAAAAAACTAAACCTCTGAAGCACTAAATAAAAAAAAAATACGCAATAAAAAACAACAGTTTTAAAACCAAGCTGTATTATCCATCCATGTATACATTATAAACTGCAAATTTAACGTTAAATTTCCTTCTATACTTCTGGGAACCGACATCGCTCCATAACAAATATTGTTTATTATCTATTTTGGCAGCAATTAATTCATTTAATTCTTTTAACACTAGAAGTACCGCGTGGGTTAATGTGACCCTTTTGAGCTTTTGACCTTACAAATAAATGGTTACAAAACATTTAAATTTAAAAAATTTTTCTATGCCTTTTATTTGTATAAAAAAACCTTTAAATATCAGAATCATCTTTCCTCTACATGACCTGATTATATTCGAAAGCACTTTTGGTCCAAGGATGTATTAAGTCTAAACGGATGCAATACTCAGAATACTCAGATGGAGAAAAGCGAGTCTTTATCCATTCAACCCGTCTTATCCGTCCCTCTATCCTTCTTGTTATTTTGTATTCAACTAACAAGTCGCAATTTCTCCGAGGTTATTTCAGCTTATTCTATACCAGGTGTGTGCATACACTTTTATGTTTGTGTCAAAATTCAACCTGGTTTCTGTGACTATAACGGTTTCACAGAAGTTATGGGTTACAATGACCAATAACCACTTACTAGAAATGGATCTATAAAAACGTCGGTATTTCTGACCTTAAAACTAAAAACCTTGCAAATTGCATATATTCGAGTTAAAAACAAGTAAAAAAGCTATATTCGACGGTTCGGAGCCTTGCATAACTACCCCAACTTCTTTTATTTGACACCTACATCCTTGGTATTATTAAGAAAAGAGTAATCGTTGCGTGTACCGTATTAATTTTTGAATTAACCCATTTTAAGCAGATAATGTATCTTCATTTGAGGAATGTACAAAATAGTTTTAAACATTCTGTCTTGTTTTCGTTATGATGAATGAGCAAACAAACTCAAAAACGAGAAAAAATAAAATTTAATCAATTGTAACTTTGTATGGGCATGAGCGACATTGACCATTTTTGCACGTAAAGAGCAGACTGTTTCGTCAAGTAAATGTAGAAAATTTCAGCCTTCTAATCTTTATAATTTCTGAGAAACGTGCAAAAACCCACAACCTTTTATTAAGAACAACGGAGTTGCGTTCAGTTTATGCTCCAATGCGAGCTTTTATTCTAATCAATTTGGGCTATTTTCAGTACCGTGCTCTGTGCAAAAACTTTCAATGTTTCTAACAAATTCCAAATCGATATTTTAATTTTTACGACAAGGAGTTTGCCAATAACACACAACACACAAAAACACAAACGGACAGCTATGGCTAAATCAACTCAGAATATCACGCTGATCAAGAATACATGCTCTTCATATGGTCTCTGAAGCTTCCTTTCGGGTGTTACATACATTATGGAAAAAACAAAGTGAGTATACCCCCATCTTACAGCGGTGGGTATAAAAAGGCTTACGAAGCCATGTTTAGTTCATTTACTGGGTATTTTCAAATAATTTTGGAATATACTGGCAGTTTTTAACCACAATTAACTTAATAGAAAGCTTAAGCCTAGTTTAAAGCGTCTGCAGATAAAGTTTGAAGGAGATCTTTATTCATACACAATCAAGAAGCTTTTATTTATAATGCAAATATTCCTTGGTCGTAACTAAAGTGAGTGCTCAGTCGGCCAAGACATAGCATTTACCGATAGGGCTTATATAGGCTGCGACCAATCGCTACTATCTCTTTCTTTATTACCCCACTGATTGATCATAGCAAAGAGAAAAACAAATTGTACTGCGACTGCTGCTTAATCATCCCTAATATTACTAAATACTATCAAAAGAAATTAATTATTGAAACAATTTTGATAAAAAGACATTTTCTCTATGCGTAGAGTAAGAGCAGCCATAGTAAGCAATCGTAAGAATGCTCAATTCAATTTTCAATTATGAAAAAAAAAAGTATGACTGGAAAATGCTTTCCTATCTATTTATAAAAAAATTCGAATCGTTAATAATTAAACGAAACAATTAAAAGAGATTTATGTGTAGAAACAATTCCACGCGCAAAATAAGCAAACACACACATATGGGCTGACATATGAATTTTTTTTTTTTTTTTTTTTTTTTTGGTAAACAATAATGATTGGAAAAGCAGTTGTTATTGTTTTTATTGTAGTTGTTGTATATATTAACAGCAGGTCCCCCATATTAGCTAAAGCTCAAAAGCAACGGTAATACCATAAACAATAGCGACAGCATGGAATAAAAGAAAAGAAAACAAATTTCAAATCGCATGGTCTTCAAAACCATTTGTGTACAAACAAAAGTAAATAAATAAAAAGAAAGAAAAAACGCATTTTAAACATAAATCAATTGAATGCCAAACGCATTCTCTCGCACACGTATACGCACACACACAACATATAATTAATTTGAAATGTGTGGCATGAATTAACCGGAAAAAATATTTAAAAATTAAAAAAAAAAACAAAATAAAACTTTTCTTTTAATAACAAACACACAATGACAAAAAATATGTGCAATTACAAATACTATAAAAACAAAATAAACAACAATAAGAAAAAATACTTAATACGTATGCAGTATCAACTTAAACTTAAATTCTTTAACAAAAATCTTAAGTCTTCGAAGCTTACAACGGATATATGTGTATGTGTCTATATTTTCGTTTCTTATTAAGTGTTAATACAATTAATTTGCTACATCGCTTGACTTTTCTCCACCTCTCCCGTCATCTCTTTACCCCTCTTTGTCACGTACTATCTAACACACTTTACTCCATTTTAAAGCTACCATTAAGGTAATCGCTGGAATAGTTTAAAACCGTATGCTCTTCTTTACATTTTCAGACACTGTGACATTTCTAACGTTAATCTTCTATCTTCTTCGATGATATTATGATATACGTGTATTCGATGTTCGCTTTATTTTGTTTGAAGTGTATGTCAAAACTTGTTAAGCTTTAAAACCACAAGAAATAGAAGAAGAGAACCGTTACGTAATAAGGAAACCATTATCAGACATAACTACACAAAGATAATAAGTTCCAATGAATTTGTATTACATAATATCTGAAAAATCACCAAATGAGGAAAAAAAATATTTGAAATGTTGCTGACGCGATTTGCTGCTACCACACAATGCACGCTTGTGCTATAATTGCATAGACATTTAATAAATAATTATTAAATGAACGTGAGATGTGACTACGTACCGTATCTGAACTAAAATGTGCACCGCAATGTTTTAGTCAACCTGTATACCCTACACTTCTGTATCATATATTCAAATTTTCTTGTCATTTTGCCTTAGATATTTACTATCTTTCTAGAAAGCTTTTTTTATCTATCTTTAGTTTGTAATGAAAGCACGGGTTAAGTATGATTTAAATGTAATTTTCGTGAAAGAAATGTTTTTGTGGAAAATCTATTAAAGCGCTGAACGTGAATGCTTGCCTTGGTGGCTTAACTTCATGATGTTCGCTGTGATAGACGCTCCCAATAAGTGCGACAATCTCTATAATTCAGAATTTCATTTTGTCTGGAATACCACGTCGATTTAAAATGTATGGGCACGCCGTTCATACCCACGTTTTTTATTCTTTCGCAACTTATATTATCCCTGTCGGTAATCCAAGCCAAAAAGTTCCCCTAAGCAGAAGTGACCGAACGCGAGTGGGCATCGCGACCTCCATAATGCCTTCATTTAAGTTTATAAAGCCTTTAGCGTCGCTTTGCGTGACCGTAGTTAACTTACTTTGGGGCCTCTTATATATGCCCGGATAGCCATCCTGACTATTCCTTATTAAACGTTATTGTTGGTATTTGTCTGCATAAAAACATATTGTTGCCATTTGCCCGCATTCATAAGCCATTTATAGCCAAAAACGATTAACTTTTTACATTTAAAATAAATTTCTTTAAATTAATTTCTTTAATCCTCACTCTTTAATCGTGTTATACAAAACCGTATTATATAAATGCGTGCTATAGGACGATTTACCGTAGGCGTTATTTTGATGCAAAAACTTGTGAAGAAAAAACTGTGAGTACTTTACTTAAAAAGTTTCTTATGACCAGTTCTGCCTGAAAGCATGCGTATTTGCCCTAGGAGAACATCCACTTTTAGCGTGAAAATTGCACATAATCGCTTCAAATCAGGTTAACAATCTCATAATCCTTTTTGCTTAAATGCAAAAGCTTGCAGATAAATATTCTTTTAAGTAATGAAATATTGCATTCATAATGATTGATAATGATGAATTTAGTAATGATTAAATGTAATAAGATTTTCCAGAAAACAATTCTGTTGAATTGACTTTCCCTCTTCAGCACTTAGCCTCACCGAATTTTGCTTCGCTGCTTTATCATGCAATCAACATTCTATTGACTGCTTCTTATAGTAGGCTAGCTAAGGGTAACACATCTGTACGACGGCCAGACATATTCTTCTAAATACTAACGTTCTCCCAATACAGCCTCTGTGTGGGAAAACCTTTTTTTCAAAAATAGAAAAATTGATTTGGAGCGGGCTGAGAGAGACAGAACAAGAGAGAGAGAGAGAGGCAAGGAAGGAGAAATAGGGAAGAAGAAGGAGACAAACAGGAAAGGAGAATTATGAATAAGGGAACTAAAAACAGGTAGGGAATTTATGGTCGGCTTTGTAGTCATCTTAAAAAAAAAAAAAAAAAATCGGAAAGAATGAAACTTCGACATTCTATAATATTCGACAGGCATTAGTGACTTTTGTTGTTCTGGATCTTGCGAAGGTTTTGCAAAAATGAATACAACCCACACCTCATGTCAAAACTTTTAACCCCTTAACATAATAAGAGCGACAAGCGACAACAAAACCACAACCTACAAAAATATTGTTTTAAAGCAAAGCAAAATGTATGCTTCCTTAAAAACGGTCTCGTTTAAACAAATGACACATTCACCTATAACAAAATAATTTGCCTTTATGATGTATTGATCGAAGATGTTGAGTATCAAAGAAACTACGTAAGCCAAATATAACTTTCTTACCAATTACATCACAAACAAATAGCACAAAATTCTTTATAAACTTGTATAGCATTTTTGTTTTCATCGCAGGTTAAGTACGCCATGTATGGCCTTATGTCTAAGTGCAAGAATTCCAGCCCATATTGCACATTTACTCACTTCAGCTGACGTTCGCCTTGGTCAATTTACCGCTTTCTTATTAGGGAAAGCAAAACACGTTAAAACATATTTTCTTTCAAAAACTAATCTTCTATTGACTGACCAACACATGTGGAAATGAGTAAATTTTCCAATTGTTTTTTATTTGTATAACTAAACAATATGCTGAAATGCTGTCTATAAGGTCGGTCTTCTGTAAAAAACTTTATTCTTATAATAAATCGGTAAATAATTCCCGGGACTAAGTAAGACGTGGCTGTACGACAATATTTGAAGAGAAAGAAGAGTTGTCAGAACAACTGAATTTTGATGGTGCTTTCAATAGCCTCTCAATAATTCGGTTTGTTGCAATATTTAAAAAACAATTTAAGACCTCTTAAAAAAAATGATGTAAAGACTCAACAAATAACATTAGCTCCTTAAGAAGAACTTATCGCTTACTGAGTAAAAGCGAAAGCAAGATCACCGACATATTGTCAAAAGAATTACGTAAAACAAGATATATTATTTACTTTAGCTCACATCTACTTGTGCTATTATTTACGAAGGGCTTAAAGCTCAATGCCTTTGGTAGGACTGTATTGAACTTATTACCTTTCTATCAACAGAGTAAAGTAAACGAAGTCATTACCGCTGTGCGCTGTGTTTTCAGATAGCCCTGCTGAATGATTCCACCTGCCACTAATTACGGATTCTAGTTTTCTACACTTATGAGAATCGTTGCAAGCAAGATCTCCGCCGCCTTCAAACCCAATTTGTGACTTTCATTTAAAAATATATAGTATATGCCTTATATTGCCTTCTATTTCAGTTTTTGCGATCGTGAGTGCGACAAGTCACGAAGCACATACAGACAACAACAACGAACGAGAAAATTGAAATTTTACGTTGATTGAAAATATATATACACTTCTTAGCAAGACAAAAGGAGGAACGACGCAATTTAGAATACCCCCACTCCTTTGCAATGGACTTTACCTACATCTTCTTAAAATTTGCTTGATAAAACAAAGGTATTGAAAACGACTGAAAAGACTTCACGACCCACAATTAAATACCCTACACAATTTTGTTTAATACAGTTACTCATATAATGACTTTCCATAATAAGGCTTTCTGCTAGAAGTGATCGAAAAAATGATCCGATTCGTACCATTTTCAACGGCATTGGTCTTTGGACAGAACTATGCCGATGTACAAAATTTCTCGACAATTGCGAGAGAAAATAACTCCGAATCGATCGGTAAACAAAAGCTAATTCTATCTCAAGTTCATCTGCATGCTGCATACATTCGCACAAACTTAATATACCCTTTTGCAATCAGTCGTTTAGAGTATAATTACAGAATAAAATTTCTTAATGTTTTTCAAATGAATAGTTTGTATATTTAAACGTGAAAACCACAATTGATTCTCTGTGTGTCGTTGAAATTAATCACTTGCATTTAAATAGACGTAAAGACTGAATTGCGACTGAATTGTAGAACAGGTTTTTGTTTCCAATGTAATAAAAATAATTTAAAATAAAAGATGTTTCATTCGATTATTTTTGTGGTCATTGTCTTATGCCGCGTTTGATCATAATCTCGCTGTGTTACATATTTGAACTTTGTTAGGACTTCAACTCGAATTTACCGCAATAATTAACTTAAATAAGTCAATTTAGTCCTTGAAGCGTATCGTATTACCATTACAGTTTAGCTTTTTCTGTTGAAGCTTTCATTAATTTCCATCATCTTTGTTATAAAATACCTAT
This sequence comes from Glossina fuscipes, assembly GCF_014805625.2. Classification (NCBI taxonomy): domain Eukaryota; kingdom Metazoa; phylum Arthropoda; class Insecta; order Diptera; family Glossinidae; genus Glossina; species Glossina fuscipes. Next base: position 521,782 of record NW_023998423.1, read on the forward strand.
TATTCTACTTCTGCTTCTGCGAGTCAACAAATCAACAACAGATGATTTACTGAGACAAGTAAGCAAGATTTTATGTGAATACGAAGTACTCTGCTTCAACCTCAATAAAGTTGGCGGACTATAAGTTATTTGTAGAACTATCACTCTAAGTGATCTCTATAGTTGTCAGCTGCATTCTGCCAAGTGTTCTGTTCACGTTCTTACTTAGGTAGCGTTCCCATTTTTAATATAATTAATCACACCTTCCTTTCGATGTTTAAAATTTAAAAATTAAGTTCTACATTGTGCTTCTTTTCACAAATTAAGTTCTACGAATAGACCCACTTTTTCATACCTTTTTGGTTTTCTTCATATTGTTATTAAAGGTACGTATAAATTATTCTCCTCTGATCATAGCAGGATATGGGTAACCTTTAAATACTATATTGTAATGTCTGCGCGAACCATCGAAAAAAATAGAGTGGAATGTAAAAAAGACAACAAAGCAAAAAAAGCCCTGCTGATATGACAATATTATTGTAAACAAAAAAATGTGTTTTTTTTTTCCAAAAATGCTTGAAAATTAAATTGACTAGAATAAATATCGCTTACGTGCAGGGAACCACACTTACTCATGGAATTTAAACGAGAAAGTAATTTAATATACAAAAATATTTAGTTTTATTCTTTTTATATATGTATGTAAAAATATATCAGTCATGTAAACACACTTTCAGACAGACATGCAGGCAGGCATAACTACATAAAAACGTGCGCATACACACACAACTGAACTCTGTAATGATACCTCAACTATTAAAAATAGCAATAAAACGCCAACTGTAAGCGTAGCATAATGGAAAAGCTTCAGTCTATTCAAGTACGCGCTGAGAGAGCCTCTGACTGACACATTCCTGGCTGGTCGTATGTATTGAATTTTAATTAAGTACCCATTATATTGTGTATGTGTAAGCCTATGAACAATGCGTGAAAGTATACTTCAACCACAAAATGCATATGTTTCCCTGACTATCTACCAGGCAATCTCTTCTAGGGACGAATTGACAGACAAAAGAACGTGAAATACGAGGTCTCACATTTGTATTTTCATTCCATTATAAAAATTAGCCACTTTTACGGTTTGTTTTTTTTTTGTTTCTGTAATCTCTGCTACTCCTCAATGTAGTTCGTCTTTTTCGAAATTTTTATTCAATAAGAAGGAAAACCAAAAGCAGAGCAAAATGAAAAACAACAATAAATATTTGCATTTTTGGTATTATTTTGTGGGGAAGAATTATTTAAAATAATTTTAATTAAATTAAGCTGATTGCAGTTGTGTTTAGCACTATTTGTCAATTGAACGTGTAAATATTTAATTGTTAAAACGAAAACAAGGTTTTAATTAAATTCACTAGAAGAAATTTTCTTATATTATAAGAAATTAATCTTAAGAAAAATTTTCGAAGAACTCAAGACGGTGAATCCCTTATAGTTGGCCACGGCCCACCATTGAGTGCCCTACACCGCATCACTTAATGCAATTATTCACTTATTGACTTTTCAAAATAAAGTGTTATGTGGGAAGTGGTCGAAAAACCCAACTATTTCAAAAGCGTTCGAGCATATTTCGTTTCAATCCAACGACACAAATTATTGCAAATTATTTAAACTCATAATCAAAGTTCGCGTTTCGTCGAAACACTTCGTCTATACTAAAACCGCCAGCGTAAAGTTGAAATAATAGGTGATCATACTCTTGAATCGTCCGTGCTCCGCGTAAGGAGTATTACTAAATATTATGACAACATTGCATCAATGCATACTTTGGTGTCTTAACAAGGTCCAAAGTTATCGACGATTTCCAAAATTGAACAACACAGTGAGGACCTCTAAATATCTCGAACAAGCAGTTTTCATAGGAGAGGGTACTACCCTAAAGAGCCGAAGTGTAATCAAATTATTAAAAAGAAAAGACGCAAACCGTAAAGGAGACGCTCTCAATGGATAACTTCAAAATGCACTTTTTAATCCAAACTTACAAAACTTCGTTTTCTTAATAGCAGTTTATAGAGAGCAATCAATATATCGGAGAAAAAAATTATTAGACTCTGCACTCTCTGTCTACTTGACGGGGGTAAATTGTAGTTGGCTTATTGATATAACTAGCAAAGAGCTTTTAATTTTTTTATTGTTAAGTCTCTCGAATATTTTCACGAATTTCTCTTCTCAAATTTTTTCATGATTGAAGAAACTCTTCCGTTTTTCTCATTCTATGAATTCTGCATTTTTTTTGAAAACTTTCGAAAATGAGTCTTGAAGAAGGTTCAAGGAATTACGAAACTTTGTCGAGAGCATCGACTTAAAATATGTGAAAAGGTATCAACTATTTTGTGTTTGAAGCCTATTAAAATTTCTATCAATAGAAAGTAGTAAATTGTTCACCAGATTTCTTTTCACAGCAAAGGGGACGTGAAGTTTACCATATTTTTTGTAAACAATTTCGTATATTTTTTCATACCTCCTTTTGAATTGTAACCATTTCGTATGTTTTTTCCATACCTCCTTTTGAATTGTAACCATTTCGTATGTTTTTTCCATACCTCCTTTGGAATTCATATGTTTTTCGTATGTTTTTTCCATACCTCCTTTTGAATTGTAAACAATTTCGTATATTTTTTCTATACCTCCTTTTGAATTTATATATTTTTCAATCGAATTTCCAATGTCAAATTGAAATGATTGAATGTATAAAACAATAAAATTGCTCGTATCGCTATTTGGAACTATAACATAAAAATCAAATCGTATTCGTCGCTTACTGTAACAATTAGAAATTGCAAACTTTGTCTGGGAAAACAAAGTTGATCTAACTTTAAGTCAAAAATAAAGGGATCTACACATTTAGCTCAATAGTTCCTTTTACTTCTCGTAGACTAAGATTTCAGGCTTTGCTTAAAGCATTGAAAATGATTACAAACTTCTCAAATTCACATGCTAAGGTCGAAAACAAAAAAGTTGTCTCAAGCCGTCGTCCACTATTAGTGAAAAGCTTTTTACAGGAAAGTTGAAACGTTTGAGCAAGACAGGGCCGACTGTTAACCATAGTGTACTGCTTCACTTAATTTAAGTCTTCATCTAGCTCCTTCATAAAATACTAAGAGTTGCCCTAAAAACGCTTTCTTTCCCTGATTATTTTTATACAGGGAAACGGTAACGTTAACCGACGTGGTTCAGAATTAGTTAAATTACTTTTTTTGTCAAAAAAATTTAGTTAATTTCATCTACTGTTGCCATAAATTATTAAAACTTACACCTTTTTGCCGTATAAGGACTTAATTTCTATTAGAAACCTTATATACGGGGGGATTCGAAAAATAGATTAACGTTCTGCGTAAATTTGTTGTAAGTCACCATTCTGAATAAGGTTTCATTATGAGACAATCAAAGTTAGACTTTGTTGCAATTTAAGGCTTATTTTTTATAGGAATATTTATGTGAGAGGGAACTCGAAAATTGGTCACACCCTGTGCAACGGTTCCAGATTCAATTAATAAATAAAATACAGTTTTCCACTGATTATTATTAAAAAACTTTAAAGATTGCAATTTTTGTTTAATGTAATACGACTATTTTTTTAATGGGCTTTTGTAAAGGGAGTATACGTACAAATAGTCTGATTCAATAAATTTTCGACAAGCTTAATCTCTTAGGCCAAAATATATGAGTGAATAGAAACCACGTGAATGGACTGGTGGTTTCAGGAAACGATTCAAAATTTATCGGTACATAAAACAGTTTTGGCATACATCCGCACAAACTTGCATCTGCCGTAAGTTATACTAAATGCTTTAAGTAGCTAAATTTTCCAGTAAGGACTATTAACTATTACATATTGACAAATTGTGTAAAAATAAAAAAGTGAAAAAAATTTCTGATAGTTTTGTACACAAACCGCATTGCTTCTTGCAAACAAATCACTTACATATGATTGCATTCGACTACGTTATTTAATTATAAGCGATTAAACGTACCAATTAATTATTAAACCTTATAAAAAGCTTTTTCTTTCTGTAGTTTCGCGAGTGACAATAAATCCCTTTGAAACCAATTTCCTTTATTTTAATTTTTATGTATTTATTTTTTTTCTTGAATTTATTACCTTAATTATCTTTTCACTTTAACTAAAGCAATTATTTTACTCCCAGGTAAGTTTTAATATAATATAAAAATGAAGAAAGGCATCCCTCACTCATTTGACAGTTTCAATTAACCACTAACCAACACTATGCGTTCTCAATGCATCTCTCTCTCTGTCTTTCATTTACGAATTATGATACCAGGACTGGTAATAAGCATATGTTGTGTTGAACTATTCGCTCTCGTGTACTGTTAAGTCTGTTTGTCATTTTATAATCAAATTTGCAACGACGCAAACGGCTCCCAGAGTAAACTACTAAGCCAATGCGAAAAATTGAAGGAATTGTTTTTTTTCTATTTATTTTTGTTTTTAAAAAGTGAGGAATAAAGCAGAAAGTAATTATAATGAAAATACACAAATAAATGTATAAATAAATTTACAAAAAAATATTGTGTAAAAATAAAATAGAATAAACGAAATGTAATGTGTAGAAACAACAAAAACAAATAAATCTACTGCATTATTATAGAAACGCCCCGATTTAATATTAAGAACAAATATCTAGAAAATCATTATTTTTTAATAAATGCAAGAACAAAAAATAAACCGTCGTTAAATTAGCCGAACTCCTTTCTTATTTGATATATGTATAAATACTTATTAAATCACCAGTCAAGTGTCTGCAGCTGTTTTTTTTTTTTATTAATATATGAAAAAACATGTGTATGTGTTTACAAATGCTGATGCTCTCTTTCGCATATGTGTGTAACTGGAACTTGTTGCTTTGCAGAGACTAATAATCTGTAGATAAATCATAACACAAAAAAAAGCAAATTTCTACAAAAATCTCGCTAATCATCGAAAATTTATTTTTGGATTTGCTTAAAAGTATTGTACATTGTTTGTGAAGATTGCTAAAAAAAAAAAAACAAAAGTAAGTTCAATGGATTTTAGTTCAACAAGAATTTAAAAAAAAAGGAACGAGAAAAAGTTGTTTTTATTAATAGTGTTACGGAAGGTTTCTATTTCCACATCGATCGGAATGAATCTATAAAGTACTTTGATGAGTGAATGATATTAACTCCTTAACAAAGTCCTATTGGCAAGGCAGGTATTGTGAACGACCTTGAATTGTTTACGACAAAAAATAAAATATGTTGGAAGCTCAAGTTTATTTCAGACTCGATATGAGTTTCATTTATACATTACTTATATACTTTAACCTTAATTTTTTATCTTTGCACTATTTTTGGTGATAAGCATACAAAATTTTTTTATGATAATTACTTACGTTCAGTTTTTCTTTTTTTTTATAAGAGTTTTAATTGTTGTAACTTCGATTGCGTTTTGCATACTTTCGATAAATGGATAAAGCCGACTATCTGACCCTGTTGCCTGCTGCGTCAAATTTTCATTTGACGGTCAAAATTTTTTTCGTCTGTTCGGCTCTTTCCGTTAGTTGTTTTCACTCGACATGTTGTTGTTAGTCTTTATTTAAGTTTGAACTTATAATAAGGAATGGAATACAAACAAAATCTAAGTATAGAAAATTTGAAAAATCTTTGGTGAAAAAACTGAAGAGCCGAAACATTAGAATGAGTGAGGTTAATGTTAAAACACCAACTATCTCCTAGAAGTAGTTAAAAAACTGGACAAAGGGTTACACTAAACTCCCTAGAACAAAATAGAAAGAAGAACGTTACCGCATTCCGTTGAAATCGGAACTTCTTTTAAATTTGGAAGGCTTCAACTTAGCGAATATTGAAAATAAAGAGTATCATATCGGCGACAGATTGGAAGGTGAGTTGAAATATGACATATTGGACAGGTAGATTAATCTAGCAGCTGCAGCGTACGATGGCAAGAGATGATGGTAGGAAGAACATGATCGTTCGGCACCAATCTCCTTCGAGACAGGTTTTATTTTTCTCCTAACGGAGGTTGACAACTTTTCCGCATTCCACCCTCCAAAAGAAAACAAAAAAACGTTCAATATGTGTTTCGTTCGCAACACACTTGTCCTTTAGGTATTTATCTTCTCTCATATACATATTATACACATTATATATAGGCACTTATATTATAATAAAGTAATCATCTAGAGAAGTAACGATTGCTATAAAGCAATCATATATAGAAATAACTCTAATTATAGTAATGATGACCTTTCATAAACAATTCCAAACGATATTATCGTTCAATTGAAGTGAAATTGTGTCGGAATTCTACAAAAATTTCATTTGATCGGTTTATTCTTGATGAGTCATCATGGTTCATTTAATAATATAAAAAAAAAATAAATAAAATACTCTTGTCGTTGATAGTATAATAACAGCAACAACAATAATAATAAATTGTTTTTTAACTGTATTCAAAATAAAATCAATCGAAAGCTAAGCATGAGTAAGTTTAAATAAGAAAAAAAAATATGCATCAACGTACCACCACTCCCATTAAACATTTATGCAATGCCTGCCTGTTTGCGCGCTTCTCATTTCAATAGTTTAGCTACATTTATATGCAAACTGCATATTATTAATTTTTTCTCTTTATTTCAATGTTCTTTACTTTTTATGGTTTTATAACCTCAAAAATACAAATAAGCTACAATAAGTGACGGTGTCCCTCTTCTACAGTTGTTCAGTTCATCCCTTTAAACAACAAATTTTCCCTTTCAGGTGAACTCTTAAATTTATAAAAACGGATACATTTCCGTTTTAACTGTATTCTTCCCAAAACTTCTAAAAACACTACTAAGCACCCGTGTTCGCCACTATTCATAAAAAGCAATTTTTTCTTGTATAGAATTTTTGTTTGCGTAATACAATAAAATATGGAAAATAAAAATATGCCAAAATTTGTTTGTCTTCTTTTTCTTTCTTTTTTTTCCTTACTATTTTCTTTGTAGTTATTGCACCACGAGTCAGTCGCTCGTTTCAAACATCGCTAGCGACGACATAATATAGCATATTAATATGGACAGCCAAAGTTCTGTTCTGGATTCCATAGAAATGGAATCAATAAAACAGACTGCTGCTGCTGGCAGTAAAAAATCCTCAATGCCATCACCACCGGAGTCACCAACAATAGCTCGAGCATTGACTAACATAGCTGCTACCGTTGTCAACATGGCTCCGACAAGTATACTGAAACCTAATTCAACGTCAGTATCATTAACATCGGACAATGAAGAGGCCCATTTAAATGCCTCCACACATGTGATGTTTCCCGCTATACCGTCAACATCGAAGCAGTTATTTCGAGACGCGGCTGAATCTCATGGCGGTAGAGAAAGTATAGCGTTTTTACAGCAGGAAGCTCAGCAGAAAATACGAAGTGCCAGCTCAACGTTGGATAAAAGCGTTACTCGTCATCCTTCCAAACATGAAAAAAAAATCGGCCATCGTCGAGTAGATGAGGGAGGTGAGGTTACTTATAAGAAAATTCAATCTAAGCAAATTATGGGTTCCATACAATTGGGTATTCAGCACACGGTAGGCAGTTTGGCTTCAAAACCGAAACGTGATCTGCTAATGAATGATTTCTTCGAAATGGAAACCATATCATTTCCTCCAGATGGTTCTTCTATAACGCCAGCTCATCATTACAGTGAATTCCGTTTCAAGGTGTACGCTCCGATAGCTTTTCGATACTTCCGTGACTTATTTGGCATAGCGCCTGATGATTTTCTTATGTCTATGTGTGCTGCCCCTTTAAGACAACTCTCCAATCCAGGGGCTTCAGGTTCTATATTTTATTTAACTGCGGATGATGAATTCATTATTAAGACTGTCCAGAAGAAGGAATGCGAATTTCTTCAAAAATTATTACCCGGCTACTATATGAACTTGTCCCAGAATCCCAGGACGTTATTGCCAAAATTTTTTGGCCTCTATTGTTTTCACTACAATGCAAAAAATGTTCGGTTAGTGGCGATGAATAATTTACTGCCTTCCGATATTAAAATGCATGCCAAGTACGATTTAAAAGGTTCAACGTTTCGCCGGAAGGCTTCTAAATTAGAACGGCAGAAAGCCAGTCCTACTTATAAAGATTTGGATTTTATGGAACATCACCCGAACGGTATTTTTCTGGAGATGGATAAGTACAACGCTCTGATAAAAACCATACAAAGGGATTGTATGGTCTTGGAAAGTTTTCAAATTATGGACTATTCTCTTTTAGTAGGTATACATAATTTAGATTTGGCTGCGAAAGAGAAAAGAGAAGAACGAATACGTAACGCTAGAGCAAAGCTGCAACGTAGCGAAGAGATTAGGGAAGCAGATGAAACGTCAGAGGTAGATCAAGCTCAAATATCTATGTATAATGCAGCTTCATGTTCTATGGCGGGAGCGGCTGGCACCGCATTAAATCGTACGCGTAGCATGAATCGGCAACGTTTGGTGGCTCATTCTACGGCGATGGAATCAATTACCGCCGACATTGACACTCCTTTCGAGGAGGACGAAGACGTGCCAGCCGGCGGTATACCAGCACGATCTGAAAATGATGAACGTTTGATTTTATATATCGGTATTATAGATATTTTGCAATCATACCGTTTGGAAAAGAAATTAGAACACACTTTTAAATCGATTATTTACAATGGAGACACTGTCTCTGTATGCAGGCCGTCATTTTATGCTCAACGCTTTCAGAATTTCATGGGTAAGACGGTATTTAAAAAGACACCCACTTTCCCTCTGAAACATTCCCCATCAAAACGGAAAAGTTCATTGGCTAACATACGTACTCCACAACGTACGCCTTCGCATAATATGACAGCGATAAATATGAGAGCGCCTATAATATCTGGATCTACAACTCCACCGCCCGCTTTTGATGAAATATCGGAAGAGGATGCGAATGCATCCACTTCGCACGACTACCGTCGGACAGGGAATTCGAAACATTTAATGACTCAAAGATCACATGTAAGTTCCCATCGTAGCCCACTTGGTAGCACTGCCGATGATTATAGTGATGACGATGATTTGGCTTCAGGCAGTGGCAGCGGTTCGCGGTCATCGCCCTCAACCTTAAGCAAAAAACCGCCTTTACAACTCTCGAAAACCAGTGTCCAGGTAACAACTATTGGTTGTCTGGGAGATCAACAATCCGACCATAAACATTCAGATGAAGGTATCGAACAAGATGTGGATGGCAAGAAAGTGATAACCACTACGAAGACTACGACAATATCAAGTAGACAAGAACAGAAATATACTTCTACATTGGTAGTAAACGATGTTTTAAGATGATAAGCTGTTAATGTTAAGTAAATGACGAAAGAGGAAAGAAAAACAAAAGAAGTCGTGGTAGCAAAGTTATTTTCTTAGGGAAAAAATTAAATTTTTTTTTATTATTTATTTACTTACAAGTGACCTTAATAAGAGAAGTCCGTGAGGCTCATTCAACGACGAACATGGAGTAGCCTTTTAATTGCAGAGCTTCGATTTTTTCTGTTGTTCTCACTTGTAGCTTTTTTAGGATTTTTTTTTTGCTTTCTAGCTGAGGAATTGTAATAATTTTATGTGCCGTTATTTGTTTTTTTTTTATCATTATTGTTAATATTTATTATAACTAGCGTACTTTCACTTGGTGAAAGAAATATAATTCAGAACAACAATAAAGTGCTCTTATTATGGAAAATAAAATAACAAAAAAAAAAAAAAAAAAACAAACCGCAGAAGAGAGAAAGCGTAGAGAATCTCTGAGGCTAATAACTTTTCAAGGACATTTATGTTATATTTTTATTTACGCAATAGATTTTTTATGAAAAAATATGGTGTACGTATTATTAGTTTATTTATTTTAAAAATCCTTATATATACATACATATAAGTACATTATGATGAGAGGGCGAACTTTTGCTAAGCATCACCCTACTTTATTTGGTTTAACAGGAACTAAGACATAAAATATATCTACCGACCGACGTCCGTCCGCGTACCTTTTCCTTTAGGGCTGAGTATTCGCTGAAATCTGGAAGAGTTGACCTTACTACCCGCAAGCTTAGTTTCTCATTCTAAGATTGCGTTTGTAATATATTTTTCTCAGATACACACATAATATACGATCTATGTAGAGAATATATAATATATAATGTAATATAATGAGATTTTACACCAAACGTTGAATGTTTTAACGTAGGCATACAACCTAAACTTTAGAACACGAGAATGGGTCATAATCCTAAAGGCGAGACTTTCTTTGAAATTTACGATTACAACCTATCTACTCTTGCTAATCACAACCTCGCCAGATCTACAATAAATATTACTATGTGAATAATATAGTCGAATGGCTTATGTCTGTTTTCATAAATTTACATTAAGCGATGGGTATCCAAGATTCGCAACGTCAGCCCCGTTATTACTTTTTTTCTTTTCTTTCACTTTCGTTTATGTTTTTTCAAACATAATTACTTTTGATTATGCGATGACAGTATTTATTTTTAGAAAAAAAAAAAAACATTTTTAATTTAATGCTTTTTAGCTCGAGCTTTTATGTTTTTCTTATTATTATTATTATTTAGATAAAAGTCTACGATGAGCTTCCTAGTAACAAAATCAAAGTGTTATTTAAATATTAATATTAAATGGAAAAAATACAATTCAAATATTTGCTATATACAAAAAAAAAAGAAAAAATGAAATTTTACATTGCATTAAGACAAAGCAAAGATTGTATATATAAAATTTTACTAATAAAGAAATCTGTTTAAAGTCTACTTATATAATATTTTGCAAAAAAATAGTGTTTCACTATAGGACATTACTATTATTCAGTTTGTTTCTATTCGAGGATACATTGGCGTCGCACACATACAACGAGCTGTTTACAGGCAATTCGGATCCTGATATAAGTGTGATTCAGAAGAGGGTGCAAGTGGGAGTGGCTGCAAGGACACTTGGATAATTGAGGGATGAATGATGCAAATATTCAAATGTACTCGTATGGCGAAAACTAGAGCACCATTATATATTGGATGAAAAATTAGGGATACTTAAGTCTAGTTTAGCAGCACGGCAAAAGACATCGCGAATTTCACACCCGTTACCTGGTCGTCAAGCAGCAAAATGGTGCCAGTCGCAGAGTCGAAAAAGGCGAATTTAGAAGACGTCAAGCGCAACCGCGGCAGCGATCGAAAAAGGTACAGCACTGACAATCATAATGACTCTACGCTAATACGTGCCCTCTCCACGTTCCGGAATTGGTAGCGATAAATGGTCCCCGAGATATATTATAGATGCCTTATTTCATATACTATACGCAAATATTACTGCTATTGACATTCTTTCATTTCCCTAAACGTGCGATAAAAAAATGTTCAGATCAACGCAGTCAGCAGGCAGCGCTAATGGCCTTTGCACAATGATTGCGTGCAGCGTGAAAGTTTTTCTATTCATCTCGCAAAGCATACAGTCTGTCCCTGGCAAGTCTTTTTTAAACTTCTCAAACTGATAACAGTGTCTTTCCATCTTATCCTACCTATTCACTCAGGTATTTCGAAAATGCTTAAATCTTACTTCGTCCAATTCATTCCTTTTAACCCCAAGAACCAATTTTGGTGCCACCACAAGAAAACTTTTCGCATCCGATCACCCATTTGCAAATATGTAAACTTTCCAAGATTAACTTTGCGTCCATAAACTGTCCTCTTTCGCATCCGGGAAACGTGAAGGGAAAAGGGAAAATAAAATCGACAATCGTAAAGCACTGATACAAGCAGGCGAACTCGCTGCGGTATTAAACTAATCTTAGATGCGAAACTGAATTTCTTCAAGATTATCGTGCGCGTACAGAAATCTTTGATATTTGGATTGAAAAACAGTTCAACGTTTTTTCTGGCGTAGGTAAAGAAAATTTGCACTATTAATATTAAATTTTCGCAAGCGCAACAAAAACAAATAAAATTTGGGGAACGCGATAACCGATCTAAACTAATAATTCCCATCATTTTGCCCGCTGCAAAATTACTGCATGACAACTGTGCTATAAAATGAAGGTAGGTCGGTTTCACGAGCAAATGCTGAAAGGTTGCTGGCTAATTTTGTTATCTACCTATGAAAGGGGATTAACTGTTAAGAGGTTATCAATTATTTAAGATAGATAACATTCTCTTCTCTGCTTCAAATATTAGTGAGTTGAATTTCTGACTTGCACCGACTTATCGACTTCAGGCCATTGCTTTTAAGCGATGAATACTAGTTCAAAACTTCTTTCAACCACTTTGTTCAAACACTTAATAAATTCTTTCATCCAGTTTTTCGCTCACATGTGAAATCTCTAGGAAGCGGTTGCTTATCGTTTTATTATTTATTATCTGTCCACTCTACGATGTATTTTCTGCCAATGTGGTAAAGTTGAGAGAGAAGGCATGCAAGTCTGATGCGATTTCTACAGCATTTCCAATTCACGGGTTTTGGGCTTTACTTTGACACAAGCAAGGGATACCAGTTTGGAAGCACTTCGATTGTTGTAGCATTTCAATTTTATTTAGCTTGTATTGCAATGTTATTGCTTTTCCAAGCTGTCGCGACTTTTGATTTTCTGCAGACTAATCACGAGCCTGAAAAACTTAATTTGAACAATGATGTAAAGAAAATGGTCATCGCAGCAGAACTTCCTCTGCGTGAGCGTCGAGACCCATCTTTGTAGGAGTTTGACTTCACTAATATCACGCCAGTCCCACAAAACCATATTTCTTACGCTGTAAGTCCTCATCCACTTCATCCACTTCATAAGGATCTATTGACAGGCTTGGTAAATTCGGATTTTAGAAAGGTAATCGTAATAGTCATATTTTTTATTCTACTCATAATTTTATTCGCTTATAAATGATTTTAAGGAATGCACGGGCTATATATTAATAAACCTACACTGTTATAGGTATTGGCGGTTATACAAAATAAGACAATTATTATTGAGAGTGTGCGCCTACATCCAAGGCGTGCTTATGCGCATATATCAGACTTCACAACGCCTTCACGACGTACCAAGTCACTTTTTCATGACATTGAGTTCAATTACTTGCAGATTTTATGACGTCCTCGAATGTCACTTTTTTCCTTTATGCCGAATTTCAGCGTAATATATATATATATATATATATATATATTTTTTTTTTTTTCAACGCCTTCTTGATTCTATTATGTCGGCCACGGTGTAAATTCTAACAATTATAATCAGAAATGAAAACTGTTTGGAGAACTTTCTACAGGAAACCTTTTTATCATAACATTTTGTTTTATTATTATTATTATTATTATTATTATTATTTTAATTTTAGACTAATGAATTGAATTCTTAGACTAAAAAAAATACATTGAGCACTAGCAACACAGGCTATCGGCTCTGTATATTGTTCCAAACGATTTTTATCAATTATTATTATTATTAATTTCGCCAGAGAAATAAATTTTAAGACTAAACTCTTAAGAGCACTAGCATCTAAGGCTTAGCCAATTTTTTTTTTTTTTTAATGGAAAGAAAACAGAAAAATTGGCAGTTGGCGACATATATGAGTATATGAATGCTAAAAAATAATCGAAAGTTTCGACATTTGTATGTCTATCAACGAGTTGAAAGGCATTTCTGAAGACGTTGAAAATATCTGTAGAACAACTAAACCTGTTATAGTCGCGCGAAGCCCACCCACCCACAATAAAATTCTTCATCTATTATCGCTATAATGAAAACGTCAAACATTTTGCCTTGTTTGCATGCAAAGCGGATTTAAAATATGAACTAAGGTTTTCCATATTTAGCAAGATTAATTTCCCCTTGCAAAAATATTATTATTTTTCAGCTATTTTCATCGAAGAGTGCGGGTTCGAGAAATTGCCCCATCGGATCCAAATCTTTCGCATCAACTTCATATGCCGAAATACAATTGCTGTATTGAGGAGAAATTGTGAATTGGAAAAAAATGTTTTCCACATAATGACAACGCTTATTGTAAAGAATATATTAAGTTCGTGCGGATGTATATAACAACCAGAAGAACTTAAGAGAGGCCCGCCTTTACTTTCACTTTTTCACATTTTTGATATTTTATGAAGAAAAATGATTCGGAAGAGTAACTTGATATGCAGCAAAATTGTATCGAATTTGGATCAAGTAGGACAGACAAGGTTAGATCAATTCAAATAATGATTCTGAAGCGATCACGATAATGAGACATGACTCCGCCTTAAATCCTTTTTGTTGTTCGGTAATAAATTCGCACAAACTTAATATACCACAAGTTGTGTGGGAATGCACATTATCCAACTGAAAATGTAGCCAGAATAAAAAAGAGGAAAAACCCGTAGAGCTTATAAGAGTGTCGTTAAGAGTACATTCGAATTTTGAAAGACCCGTGTGGCTTGTGCATTTGATTGAATCCTGAAACAATGATCGTAACTATATACATGATTCATTTTTAAGCAAATTTTTTATCCCATTGTTCGCTTCTATGCAGCGGCTTGTAATTTTATGCCATTAAAGTCCTGCTTATATATAAAAAATGATGCGCTGGTTATTAGAACTAAAGGGTAGGCAAATTTGAATTTGAATTTTAATCCTTAACTTTTAATTGATGAATGCGTGCTTGGGTCAAATTTTAGCTTCCTATCTTAATTTTTTCTACTGCACCGATTCAACAGAAAAGATCGGTCAAACTGACCCACTTTGATTGAAATAGATAGGTCGATAGGTCTAATGTTATAAAATAATATTAATTTTTAAAGATTTAGATGACTACCAGTCAAAAATATTTATGTTAATGATAAGCAGTTATATGCAAAAAAGACCTTCTAAGATAACCCACCCTGAATAGGTAAGATAGGATTTATTGGACCGCGTATTTATTTTAAGCGCATACACTTTTGGATTTAATTGAAATATAATGTAAACGAATAACAGTTTTCTTTCTTCTTACTTTATTGAAATATATTTTATCTATATCGGGAAGTGAGACCTATTCTTTTTATTTTATGCACAAATTTATGTTATGTTAGATTGCTTCATCAATATTTTGACAGTTTTGGCTTTTCTTTTTGATAAACTTTTTCTATTTTTATAAGTTATTACTCTCTCATGACTTGCACCACGCGTGAAAGTTAACACTGGCTGCAAACACTGGCAAATCATGCTAGTCAGTGATGCTCATTTATCGATATATTTCTTGCAGTAAAATTAATGGTCTGCTTTCTTCTTAAATATGAACATAACCATATTTAAAGCACTGCATGGATGTGGGAGAAGGACCTTCATATTCTTCCAAAAAAATATCAAAGAGAAAACGAAATAATAAATTATTAAACAGAAAAATAAAACAAAGAATTTGGAAAGTTTTTGTACAAAATTCGAAAAAAAATATGATCTCGCACTATCTTTTTCTACTTTTTACTAATGTTTGCAAATAAGATTGCACAAATGTTTACATATACGTGTATGCATAATAAATACATTTATGATAAAATATTTTGACAAAACAAATATTTTCTACCAAATATTTGTTTAAATATAAAATATTCTGTCTTAAAATCAATATGTTTGAGGTTAGAACAATAAGTAAAAAAGTAAATATGACTTTTTATAAAATTTAAATGAATAAAAATATCTTATGGTAACGAATATTTTCATTTCATTTTATATAATCCGCAAAGAAAAGTGCAAAATTATTTTTCTATGTGAAATCAAAGTTACAGAATAAAATTAAAAGGAGTGAAATAAAGAAAAGTAGCCCCTTAGTAGTAGAAATGTTAAAATTATTAAGAGGAAATAAATCATTTGATGACTGGAATCGAAAAACTACACAATTTAGAGTATTTCTCATTACAATAACTTCAAAGAGACCCATCTTTTATTATACCGATCAATTTAGAAGCACTTTCCGAGTCGAGTTAAGCATGTCTGTCCGTCTGTCTTGTTTTCTTTAGGTTAATCTTCAAGCCGCAATTTTTGAGATAAAATTTGACACAACGATGAGCGCTTAACCAAATATTTTTCACATCAAAGGATTTAAATAAAATATTTTAGTTCTGTTACTTTCCTAGATGTAGGTAATTAATAATAATAAAATAAAAATAAAAATTATAAATGCATATCATATTTACGGACAAGAAAAAAGTAAACTACACGGCTTGTGGTACAGGGGTATGTTAATTTGTGCGCATGTATGTTGAATTGGGCACCCCCTAGCCTTGCAAGACAATCCTGCAGGAGAGAGGGTCATTCCAAGCACTAGGTAACAGAATGAATGCTTAGGTATGGTCCAAACCTTCCCCTTTGGACAGGCAGAGGCCTATCAAGCACCTCAATGTGGAGATAACCATAGCCATCACGAACACTCTCCGAATGGTCAGGCGTCACACATTGGTTAACCTGCTGCGTTCGAAAAGGGATTGGTCATACCAGCTTCTCTCGAAGTTTCCACGTGGTATGTCAATATGTTAGCTTGCGCGAAAAATCTTGGCAAGCACCAACTTGCAACTCAATCAATGCTGTCACCTCTACCCGCCTAAGCAATGTGCTCGTGACTTTGTGAGTTCGCTTTTTTACAACTTACGGGTTGTGTGCTGGACCTGTTGAGTAGCTGACCGCATTGGTGAAAACTCCCGATGGAAAAAATCCAGAAGGAGGAAATGGCTACTATACGAATTAACTGAAAATGTCAGACAAAAAAATAGAAGTTTTTTTTGGCGTATTGTAACTGACGATGAAAGCTGGATTAATGAAAGTCGTGGGTTAGTCTAGGAAAGCCACCCGTATAGACATCGAAGCCGAATATTCATGGCCGTAAAGTTTTGCTGTGCGTATGGTGGGATTAGCAAAGTGTGGTATATTTACGAGTTACCGACGTCAATTGAACAAATTGAACGATGTGTTGTTGGAAAAAAGGCCAGGAATAGCAGTAGATTCAATAGCATCAATAGCATAGCCCTTGCCTCCTTATGAAAATAGATTGCTCTTAGTATCCTTGCTAACGTCACTTTTGAAACGTAGATATACCTTGGTGTTCCCTTCTTAGTTGAGTAAATAAATGGTGCTGTTGTTTCGACGAAATTACTTAGCAAGACATACTTCAATGTTCGTAATGAGTTCCCAAGAAACTATGTATTCATAAAACTCAGTGAATGTATATATAATTACGAGCTTTTCAATCAAAATTTTTGTATATTTATGTGCGGTTTAGGAGTAATAAGGTAAAATGTTTTAGATTTTTTAACTTCACGTGGGTTTTACATGGTAGACCTGAACATTACCGTGCTCTGACAATTGATAAAAAAATTTCTCCTCAATAATTAAATTTAAATAAAATCTTAAATCGCTTTTAATTCGACAAAGTATTTACTAATGACATACTTGCAAGGCTATGCAACTCTCTTGTCGTGAATTCCTTTCCAACTATGAATGTCTGCAAAATTCCAACAATTTTCTTGCTTAAAAACTTCTTTTTCCGTCCAATTTGTTATACAAGTGCTCGTTTCTTTGTTAATGCTCGTTTTTCTTCAATTCTGATTTACAGTAACTTCATAAACTCAACAAAAACTTCTTGACAACAAACAGTCATCGTCTTCCTTTTGCATAATTATGTCATTCCAACGCAGTTACAGCAAAGTTTGGTGGTGTTCCGAACATCAAAGCAATTCAAACATAAATAATCCCCATATGTTTGTAAACGGTAGCAATAACTTGACAGATGACTCCTCTAATTCACACTCTTCTTCGGCGACATCATCGCGACAGCAGCAAGAACATCATGGCGAAGAAATGTATCATTCATTGGATTCAAATCATTATAAACGTTACACTGGCAATTTGTCGTGTATACAAGAGCATGAGGATGAATATAATAGCTCGAAATTATCTTGGCCCATACACAACAGTCCCGGCAGTTTGAGATCGCAGGTACCATTCAAACACAACGTTGTTATTTTTTTATTTTTTTTCGTTTCTTATCATTTCCGCTCTTCTTTATACTTAGGATTCCGGATTTTCCGATAACGATGATTGTCATATAATGCGAACTTTAAGTGGGCGTTCGTCAAAGCGAAGATCACCCAGCAATAGATCGTCACATAGTTCTAAGAGCCAGATGGGTTCACCATCGTCAACACGGAGCCCTGCTGAGACGCCACCAACTATTGTAAGACGAGCTGGCCGTTCAGAGTTTTATACGCCCTTAGTAAACGTAACGAGACGAATATCGTTTGGCCCTTCTCCTACGAAAATTGAAAAGAAAGACAACTTTAAAGAAGATAACGAAGATAACCTAATGTGCCAGTTGGATGGCACAACATTGGTAAGCAATACTTCGCTCGGCAGCCCTATAAAAACATCAGAAGTTTCGAGTTCCATTGTCCATGCTAACCTTACAATGGAATCGTCCCCTATATCTCGCGTTAAAAGGCGTAAGAAAGTGGAACGTAACAGCTTCAAGCCTCTGTCACCTACTCACAAACGTGAAACAAAATGTATTCACTATCAGCAAGAAGCAGAAGAAAGTAGCTTTTTAAATGCTTTGGAACGAACTAGTTTAGCTGACTATAGCAATGAGACAGTTTGTGTTGGCGAACAGCCGCTTTGCTCTACACCACCGCCACCGTATAATAATGAAACTGTTATTTTAGGCGGACTCGCCGATGGTTACCAACAGCATTTTAATCATGAATCTGTGTTATCTCTACGATCGCAAGCGCAATTTGAGGGCTTTACTAGCACGCCAAAGAAAGAAAAATTCTATTCATCGCCCACTTGCACGCCGCGATCGCCATTCAAGTATACAGAATATGAAAATTCCTTATTGAATGGACATTCCCCGTCGTTACACAGTTGGCTCGATAATTTGCGATTTAGTTATGACCACGAAGTAATGTCTACTCTACAAACCAAATCTATAACTCTGGAGGCATATAAAAATTTTACCATTACTACACATACAGTGGCTAGGCTGTTACGTCAATTACAACAGAAGGCTTTGAATATGCAAACTATGTTCGAGCGAGTGGAACAGTCGATTACAAAAGCACAACCAACTTCCCTACCCGAAGCGCTACGTGGGTCTACAAAGCTAATTGAAGAAGTTCAAGAATTTACTCAAATTCTTAGGCGTCGTACTGTGTTCTTCTCCGAATCGCGTATCGAACGTAAACGTTATGAAGATCATTTAGATCAGATCCGCATGGTGGCCAAGGATACATTGTACTCATTGGAACATCAACATTATATTAATCTCCAATCATTACTTGACGATGTGCAAGTATTAAAGCGTAATCTACTGATAACCATTCGTCAAGTTTACGTGAAACTGATCAAGATTTTAATACAAAGTATTGAACGATGTGGTCAAAGTTCGGATTTAATGTTACGAGCCAACATTAATATGATTGCTACTCTTATGAATATTGAATACGACGGTTTTGCTTCATTAACCGATGCGTTCGTCCAAGCGCAAGCGGTGCGTACCTTATTAATCGTTTGCTTGGATCATCCGTTGTCATCAGTTAGAGCTTTGGCTTTGAGGGCTTTAGCGACGGTATGTTGTACCCCGGAGCCTATCGCTCAAGTAGACTCGTGTGGTGGTATAGAAATTCTAAGAGATATTTTACAAGCTGTGGGGTCATTAAAGAAACCGAATGAGATTAAACGTGGCGATACGGAACGACGAGAAGCTGTTTCATTGCTAACACAAATCACTGCTCCTTGGCACGGACCTGAGCATAAAGTTGTTGGCCTAAAAGATTCACTAGAGTCTATAGTAGAAGGATTAACGCAATTGCTAGTGTTCACCGATTGCCCGCAAACATTGTTACTGTGTGCAGCAGCTCTAAATAACCTTAGTCGCATGGAGCTAACAGCCCACTACTCGGTAATGTCACATGAAACTATATCTAAGTTGATAGAGATGGTTAGAAAGCGAACCGACCAGGAGGAGGACGAAGGCATATCTGTATTTCTTTACGTAAGTGTGTATATTAAACTTTTGAAAATTTGCTTTAGAAATGCGTTCTAATACGTTGCGTTACGAGGGTTTATTTTCCAAATGCTTTAAAATATTTTCACATAAGCTTATTTTGGATATTTATTGGTTTAATTAATTAAGTCAACACTTTCAGTACTTCTAGAAGTTTATTTCCTCTTCAGGGATTAGTCTGGATCCTATTTCTGATGTATCCCTCTCCCCGTTGGCAACACTTATGATAAAAGGGTACGGTAGGTTTGTGTGAATGTATGCAACACCCAGGAAGACTTGAGGCAGATCCACTTGTTGTTCTGAATCAAATTGACCTTGTCTGTCCGTCCGCTTTTATTATTTTCTTGTGTTCAACGTAAAGGCCGAGATATTTTGATGAAATTTGGTATGCTGACGTGTTTTGGCCCAAGAAGGAATGCTATCGAAAGTGGTTCAGATTTGACCACATTCATCGTCTTAGTTTGGAAAGTCGTGAAATGAATAACTGTACTGTGGTATAGAGTATTCGATATTGCATCGTGTCCCACTATAGTGTTCTTACTTGCTTTGCTTTGCAAGGCCACGAAAAGTTGCAAACATCGTTTCCTCTAGGCTAAGACTTCCTGCTATAGAAGATGCTATAGAGAGTTCATAATCGGCTTAGGTTAGTCAAATATCCGAAATATTACCACACAAGTCAAGTTGGTGTAACTACTAACATTTAACATTTTGTCTGCCTGTTAAAAATGCTTCCGCAAGAGCAACATTGCTTAAAAAAAATTTTTTTCATTCAAAAATGTCTTGTCGAGTGAGGCTTAAAAGTTCCTCTTTAGATCAAGGTCCTCTACGAAATCGTATACATATATAATGCAAAGAATCGTATTGTATGTTATCTTTTATCGCATCGTGCTTAAATGGAAATTCGTCTTACGGAGAAACGATGGCTTCCATCATAGTTTTTAAATATTCAATACATTTTTTTAATCTTTAAAATAAAAATTTTTACTTCAGCGAAGAGGCATTAAAACCAACTTAACTTTCAAGGTTTACAAATACCATCAAATGCATTACTTTCAGAAGAAGGGTACAAAAAACTAGTAAAATTTATTTCTACATTTGTTAAGTAATTTTTCTTCAATCTTTGGCACGTTCCGGAGTGCAGTAAATGAAATTGAATTTTATTCTTTTGCTCCTTTTCCCTTTACGTTGTAGAATGTGCAAAAAAAGTTAACATAAGCCATTCATGCAATCGTCACGCTCTCGTACAATTTTTTGCAATATATATATATATATATAATAAATATTTACGTATGTCTTTAACTGCTACGAAGATTTTGTGAATTCTTTTTTTTGTTTTGCTACTTCACCTATCTTTCGCTTTCTTTTTCTTAAATAGGAACAAATCGTGTCCATGCTATATAATATGTCACTAAACAAGAAATGTCACAGCCATTTGGCCAATGTCGGTATAATAAATTTCATCACGTCCGCATACCAAACGGAAATCCATAGAAGCTACAATTCCCGCGGTGAAAGCGAAGCCCAAAAACGTATCATCAAATACATTTTGCATACACTGACGCGTCTAATACAGGACTCCGTATTGGGTATGGAATTACTTGAACAGCAACAGTATATGCCTTCCGCCATTTTTTTTAATACATTGGCAGCGGATGTTAAGCAACAATTGCCTTTGGATAATAGTCACAATAGTCAAAGTCATGATATTTCTTTCCTAACCCGTCAGCTATTACAATTGCAACATAAAGAAAACCTCATACAAAAGTCAAGTCAGCATCATAAGCAGCATCAGCTACAGCGACAAGAACAGCGGCAGCAGGTTGTAAGCCCGAAAGGAGATGGTACAGAGAAATCAAAAATGCAACTGGCACGCCAGGAAAGTTATGTGTAACCCGGCATATTTTCTTTTTTTTCTTTTTTGTTCCCTTCCCTACCCAGCAAAAACATACTTTGATTCTTTCAAACTTTTAAAAGCGGGTGCTTTACATGTTCTAAATGGTACTCAATGACGTTTATTGTTTGGGGTACTTTTCCAAGTGCCACAAAGTCAGTCAAGTTTTCATTCATTCGGTTTATCAGCCACGTTTTAGCTTTTAGTCAAACGTGCGTGCAGTGTAAAATAGTCACAAAGAGAATAATAGAAGACGATATAAAGTAGAAGAAACGAAAACGGCGTTAAAAGGGTTTATTTTTTTCTGCCATATAAACCTTTTGTTAACAGTAAGTCCCATGCATACATTTTGTATTTCCTTAATACTATGGAATTATTAGGATTTTGTTAGTTTTTTTATTAGTGTTTAATAAAAATAACATAACAGCAAAAAACCTCAATCTTTAGTTTGTAATTTATTTTGTTTTTTTCATGTTTTTTTGTAAACATTTGTTGTCATTGTCTCTTACGTATCACCCCACGTTTTTGGGAAAAAAATGTAGTCATAAATGTGCCAAATATAGAACATAATATACAAAAATTATGCAATTATGTACAAATATTCTCGTTAAGTAAATAATCTGTTATTTATATTTAAAAACTTTAGTACTAAACGCCAAAGACATAAGAAAAAAAATGCTTGTACGTGTTCTCATTTAATTTTAGTAGTGAAATAAGGTAAATAATTATATTTTGAAAGCTTTGCCGCATACGTAAATAATAATAAATAAACACTTACCAACACTGTTTTCTGTTTTCAACATACAAGTCTTCTTTTATATTTGCTTCAGCGTAATTCATATAGACACTATTCTCTACACTTACACATGATATCTGGCTTTTTTTAAATATCTTTAATAATGTCTTGATTTCACTTGAAATGAGCTCTAAAAACATTACTTTATTATTTTATGGAGATTTTAAACATGTTTTCAATAAAGTTACCTAACTAATTGAAAAATAAATCACAATTAATTTTTAGATCAACTAAATCGTGTTTTCATCGTCAGAAAAAAAACTAACAAGTACATTCTGTGCGCAGAGTTGCCCGTAAGAGCAAAAATGAAATAGAGAAAACGTTAAGTATTCAAATCATTTCATTATATCATGTGCAACGCAAATTCGAAAGAAATTTTTCTAAACTTAATCTTGGTAAAAACATTCATTAATTTGTTTATTGATTTTGTTCCCTTTGTTTTTTCCTCTCTTTTATTACCATAAATTAACAAAACTTATAAAATTAATCAATTTCCTACTAGTTTAAATTTGTTTTACATTTTTTAGCTTACCAATCGATTGGTAAATATTAATAAAAAGTGATCTAAGGCAATTGTTATATGCTAAAAAGACGAACACCTCGCGACACAGTATTTTATATATGTGCTTCGCCAACCACAATCGCTTGTTTTTTGTGTGTGCATATGATGACTCTATTTCTGATCTCTGTTTCCAAAGCAACATTTGAATATATCTTGTGTGTTTTTTATAATGGTAAATGCTTCAGACAAAATTAAATTTGTATTAACGGACACTTTGAAAGGAAGAAATTTTGTATGAATTTTTATTTTATTTCCGGTATTTGACTAGATTTTTTCCGTTTCAAAGTTTTATACTAGATTCTCTACGATAATTTATTACTATTATTATTATTAATTTCGCCAGAAAAATAAATTCTAACACTAAACTCTTAAAAGCACTGGCATCTAAGGATTTTATTAATAATAATAATAATACAATAATAATTTTAAATCTCTGACATATGCGTTTCTTCTGTTTGTATACTAACAATTTTCCAAATATTTCTTCTCCAACTACAGGTTTGAGCACATCACAACACAAACGTACATAACACACCAATAACTTTACAAGTTGTTTTTTCCCTCTTAAATGTATTAACTTCAAGATTTTACATTGAAACACTCTTTATAACATATAACGGTCGCATATTTTTCTCAAGTTCTCTATTTTATATGTAAATTTGTAATCTTCTCCTATCCTCACGGCGATATATTTTTTATGGGTGGGTCAAGCGGGTTAACGTTTAAAAGCACTGGAGAATTTTCCTAGACCACAACTTTTTTAATTAAATCTTTTGTATTTGATTTCTGCATTTCAGTTGAAATATAATATACAAATAAATATAATGGTCGTATAATAATTTTTTTGGTCGTACAATAAATTTTTTGGTCGT